>NC_137470.1:1466074-1688574 GCF_964235325.1 Thermobia domestica | reverse complement strand
ATGTGGCATTTCAGTTCTTTTTCATGCATATCAGGGAAAGTATTTCAAATCTCCTAACTTACGTGCAACACGTAATTTCATTCTTTGATTTGCTGTGTCAGTCTGTGTTGCAGAGACCTATTTGCGACTTCAAATCTTGTTTGTTGTTTGAAGTGTCTACCTGCACTACGAGCCGAGAAAAATGCCTGGAACTTGTGGTCAGATAGTAGCCATTCAACAAGAAATAACAGACGTAGATGGCAAACCACAGAATTTAACGAAAAGTGTTTCCTTTAAAAATTTCCTTTTTCAATTGTAGTTTCAAATTATTCAAAATTGATACTATTTTCAATTTGTAATTTAATAGTTGACCCCCGTGGAAGTATCCCAGCTACGCCACTGGATATGAAAGCATCACCATTTGCTTCTTCACATACGGTTTGGTTATTCAATTTTGTATTTGAAGTGTCTACGTGCACTACGAGTCGAGAAAATGCCTGTGACGCGTGGTCTTATACACCCTGCATACATGTTACTTTAAAAGTTCTGCAAAATTCCTGAAATAAGCAACTGGTGCTTGGAAACAATTCTTTCAGTTTCAAACGTAGTGTTCAGTTGTCTTAACACGTTTAGTCTCATTTATATGTATACTTTCATTTGCTTTTACTGATAACGTTTACTTTAATTTAAATAGGTGAATATGCAGTTGAGGTAAAATGTATGGCAGTTTTTTCTCCTTCTTCAATCGTTATCTTCTTTGTTCTGTAAAAATAAGGTGTTGATTGTCATTTATATATCTACAGAATACTTCATAAGTGCTGCAATAAACAAGAAATGGTAAAATGAAATTTACGTTGAAAATTTTGTAAACAAAATTTGTAATTCGAAAGAATGGGCCTTATGCAGAGTCGTTCTGACGCGTGGTTAGTGCCATACTAAAGGGTTCGACTAACATTTGTTTCCTGCAGTAGTCAGGCCTTTAGTATGACACTAATCATTCATCCAAACGACTCTGCATAAGACGGATTATGTTCAATTCTGTACATTTTAAGTGCTTCCGAGCTTTTCAGAATTGTTTTGCTGAGGTCAAAGTCCGGGATCATAGAAAAAATTGGTAAAATATGCACCTCACCTAAAAGTTAATAAGAGTAATAGTTCAGCAGTTTCACACGTAGCTTTCAATTAAACCGGGTTGCAGGCGATTTTTAAATACCGTATTTACACGATTCTAAGACGCCCTCAACTGCAAGACGCACCCTTGGCGAAAACGGAAAAACTGCATTGTATTAATTTTTAAGAACGAAACAAAGATAAATAAACATGGGGAAACAAAGCATGAAAATTTTTTGTCTTCCGATTTCAGTTTCTAATTTTCCAGTTTCCGGATAAAACAATTTCCCGTTTTTTTTCTTTTCTTAAAAAAGTGTGGGTATCCCTAGTTTAGATATATTATTTACACAATAATGACTAACGGGATTAGCTATCTCCGGTAAAACTCAACCGTTTTCTGCTCTAATTTGAGTCTTACTAACAGTGCAAAATGTAGGCCTAAACTTGCATAACTTGAATTAGACGCATCTTCATTTTGGGGATGATTTTGTTTAAAGAAGTGCGTCTTAGGATCGCGTAAATAGGATATTAGAAAAGGAAGGGAGGACGGTAGGATAAGACAACACGCTCGGCCGTTCACAATATACCAAAGGAAAACTTCATCTATTTAAGTTACAGCTTTTAAATCCGATTCCCACGATCATGAATACAAAATAGAATTATGTGCTCACTTCTTGAAGAATATGGATACGAATGTTGCACTTTGTAGTGTAAAACTGCAATTTTGAAAAACAAAATGCTTGTCATGATGTAAACTAATTAAACTATCACTGAAAGAGTTAACATTTCTATGTCCTGACGTTGATATTAATCCAATCATACAGGAAGTTTGTCTTTTAGAAGTTGTTGGACATTTGAAATGTCAGGTTTAACAAGAGAATTTAAACAATTGCAAAAGGGTTTAAAAAATCACTGACGGTCTTGGCTCGTGTCGCTAGTTCGGGCGTCACTAAAATTGCTACCTACCGTTTCCCTTGGGTGCTGGCTCCCGAAGAACTCCCTAAGAAAATAGCTGATAACAATTCTGGTCCAGGCTCATACTCTGTTCGGGCGCAGATTGATAATATTGAAATATGACCAGTGATTTGACATGAGCCACGTTGGTGCTTTTGAGACTCAGGTTGTATTATACTTACTTTTGCGTATGCAGACGCATACATATACGCAACTGGCAAGCCGTCTGCTGGCACGAATTCACACGCACATGAATGAAGACGATGATATTTACTTAGATAAATTTCTATTTATTGAAGATGAATATATGTGGGTACGGAGCGGAATAAATATATATATATATATATTAACACACAAAATTCTCACTTTACAGAGCTAAATGCTCAAACAGAAGAAATTGCACTGAGGCAATCGACTAAACGAAATGACGAACAAAACTCTTAACACTCCATGGTGGATGTAGATATGCGCACACTATATACGAACATTAGAAACATAGCCCTTGCTTAAATATCACTTGCACTATAAATTGATTATTCGCACTGAGTCGAGACTTTCACTATGTAATAATGACAAGGGGAAAGGGGAAATACTGATCAATGAAGTATCTTGGCTCCTAAAGGACGCTACATATCCAGAAGGTATTTGTTTGTCCTTTTGCTTCACATCCTATATATTAACGTGGCAACACAAAGTTCTTCATACTATCACTTCCTACGATGTCTTCCACTGAATCTCTCTACGACAAACTTTTGCTAACTCCTCTTACGACGAACTCCTTTTGCTAACTCCTCTTACGATGAACTCCTTTTGCTAACTCCCCGCTTCTACTGACTCTCGGGAACAACCCGTCCGCTAGACTTAAGGTTGACAATGCATTATGTAAAATAATAAAGAAAATGTTAATGTTTTCTGCATTCATTATACAATGCCAATGGGTCGATGTTATAATAAAGAACACTGGCAACATTTGATTTGGTCCCGTGAGAAAGAAGCTTGGAAATAATAGTTAAAAAATTGTAACAGTCTAAACTGATGAATTCTTCCCATGCTTATTGGATTTTTATGCACTACTGTTATACATAAAACAGTTCAGTGAAAAGGAGCGAACGATGGTAATTGTGTGTATGAGTCATTTGACCTACGACTCCTGCAGGACATGAACACTTGTTCTCACGGCAGGAAGGATGACATAATATGAGTGCGTGAGAACATGACAAACACAATATCATTCACACACAATATCAACTTCGTATCCAAAAATATTCCCAATCTTAATAAATGAGGTTATGAAAAACGTATATGCGGAACAGTCATGGTGACGAAGACTATAAGTTGGAAATTATTTTAAGGAAAGAAAAAATAAGTTTGGTGTGACGAAGCACTCTGGCTAGACGATAAGCGTTGCATTGAAAAACAACAAGTTCTTTGTTCCACCGTGAGAAAATATAAGAACGACTGAAGAACACCTGCATAAACAGAAAGAATTGAAGTTCTCACCAAAAGGAAATATAGCTGTTCGTTTCTATGAGTAAAATAATAATTTCGTTGCATGAATAAAGGTTAAAAAGAAATGCACTGGTCGTCCAAAACATAGTTTTGTGGCCGGGCAGGTCACAGATATATGGGAAGGAATATGCCCAAATAGTTCCCCGTATTTTCATCCTTTACCATTCCGCTTCAAAACGTGTGTAGAATTCAACAGATGGCACATTGAACAAATGTGCTCTCATCTGTGACACGGGACTTTTTGGATACCCTGTAAACACACTTCATATTTATTTGCTTCTTGAAACTAATGTCATCCACTTAAAATTTTACCCTTATACGTACAGCTTTACTACGAACTTTTATATGTACCCATCATTCTCCGCAACTAAATCTACTTTTTTTTCATTATACTCACCATCTTTAAATCAAATCTCCTTCCGGTTGTTGCTTCGTAATGAACAATTTAATTCAGTCTAATTTTTCATTAAAACCTTACGTGCTAATTGACAAGTGTCACATCAGGAGGCAAGTAAAAGTCTTGAAGCCTAAAATACCAATTAATCTATAAAGAAATCTTATTTCCAGAAGTGACACCAAATGCAATAGTGTTGTTTATCCGCATATAATTAAATAATTGAGAATGCAGTTACGCATATAATTAAACATGTGTTTGTTTAGGGAAGAAAGGCACGACAGTGCATTGTTACTCTTCTTATAATACGCCAAACTCGAAAAAGTGATGGCAGAATGTCAAGCAACCTTCAAAGCCTTCAAGTATTAGTTTAGACTATCATGTTATTGTTGTACCAAGGAAAATATAGAAACGAGAAAATATCTGAACAGTGATCAGAAGGAATTATGCTTGCTTCAATTCATTATTTCTGATCATTGTTCAGATGATGTAGGTCAATGAAATATTGACCCAGAACCCATTGACCCACACCCATCGTGACCATGACACACTGTGATCCACCATCCACCATGACCCACTTCGACAAACCGTGAACCAATATGCCCCACTACCTAACGTGACGCACTCTGACCCACTACCCATCAAAACCCATCCTAATCAACTTTAACCCATGACCCACGTCCTCCTGTCCACTGACTAAAGAGTTTAAACTTGCAATTAAACAATGCTGTGAAATTATCACTAATCGGAGTTCGAATTTCTCCGATCAATCGCTCAAGCACCGCTCTGTTACAATAAGGTGGATCTGACCTTTACAATATAAAATGGTAAAGTGTTTGTTATGGGTAAAACTACAATAAATTTGAATTATTATATATAATTATTTCCTTGCTGAATTACATATACTTTTCAGTGGAAAATAGGATGAAATTTGAAAGTCACAAATCAAGGTATAGTAGACCAAAGTAAATGAGAAAAAAGATGTAAAGTTTTCCATATAATTAAGTATACAGTGAAAACTTAAGACTTCCATGTAATTAAACTTACTTACAGTACAAATTTTATATATATATACAGTATATATAGATATATAAATAGATAGATAGATAGATAGATAGATAGATAGATAGATAGATAGATAGATAGATAGATAGATAGATAGATAGATAGATAGATAGATAGATAGATGGTGAGTCAAAGTGATATTTGTTAAATTCTTCGAAACAAGGTAACATTACTAATTTCAGGTTTTATTCAACGCTAATTTTCGCATAGTGATAATTATGTTTGGTGATAATTTAACCGTGAAGAAGGGAAGGACACAAGACAAGATTAGCCTGTTTCGTCTAGAAAATATGTCGTGAAAGTAGTTTCTCGTCTGGAAAAATATACCTCTTTCTATTGCAACAACTCTGTTTCGTCTCGAATTTTGTAATGAAAAGTCTGTCTTATCTCGTCTCGTTCCCATCCCTGGCAAATCTGGAACAGGAAAAAGTTAAAACTCAAATGAAGGAATTACATATAATCCAACACACACACACACACTCACACTCACACTGTATATATATATATATATAGATAGATAGATAGATAGATAGATAGATAGATAGAGAGAGAGAGAGAGAGAGAGAGAGAGAGAGATAGATGGTGAGTCAAAGTGATATTTATTAAATTCTTCAAAACAAGGTAACATTACAAATTCCAGGTTTTATTCAACGCTATTATGTATTGTCTATATACAGGGTGTTCCATAAGTCCCCTAACATAGGGTAAATATTATTGGTTTTATAACAAAATATAAGAGGGGAAATCGTCACCAAATATGATGTTTTCAATCCAAAAGTGAAGGATTTTTTAAATCTGACTACTATTTGGCTGTACACTCTTTATGCGTCCAATAATGAATATTTAACGTAGCCATTTATCTGGACCAACAACATAAGTGAATGAAGTTATTGTCTTTTACGCTAACGTATCGGTGGTCAGCCTCCATTGAAAACACAGCTCTCATTCACCATACTGTTACAAAATTTATTCACCTCCTGACCCGCCCTTCCCTCCCTCTATTAATGGAAACGTTGCATTTTCATTTAACATTATGCACATAAAGACTACAGCCCAAACGGCTAGTCCGATTTAAAATATTCCTTCACTTTAGATTGAAAACATATTTGGAGACCGGTTCCCCTCTAACATTTTGTTGTACATTTTGTTGATGATAACAGAGTTACGCTATGTCAAGGAAGTTTTGAGACGCACTGTATTTAAATGGCTAGGGTAAACTACCTAGTTATGGGCCCGGAGAAAGTTTAAAAAAATCAAGTATTTCACACATTGTATCACTAAATTTTGTGAGTTTCTTTATTTCATGAACAAATAAATTTTTCCTGAAAGGAAGTCTATTTAGACATAGTAAAATCAGAATGTATTTATTTATTTATCTTTTAATGAGAACCCGAAAATAACTAGTTGTTGGTACTTACCAAATAGTCATTTTGCACTTTTAAGCCTAATTATTTGCACTTTATATTTAACTTGATGTTAGTCCTACCAATGTACAAATTTGTGTGCGGAACGAAATGGATATTTCTCCCACTCTAAACTTTTTGCGAAAGATCATGAAGAAATAAACCAATTTTCAGATTTTACCAAATGTTTTGGTAAGGAATAAGTTTGTTATACAGGGTCTTTTAGAACAAGACCGGCAACGTTTGAGAGGTGATTCCTAACACCAAAATAAGACAAAAAGTATTGACCAGCCTATGGTCAAAGTGCATAGTTTGGGAGTTACATGCTGCTGGAAACGTGATAAAATTAAATTAAAAGGTCCATTGCTACACTGCTATGAGACTGATCGGAGTTGGGTCAATACGTCATTTAGGAATTAATATGCGTTCTATCTAAATATCTATGTTTCAGAATTCCCCGGTACTTGCGCAGCAGTTTTTACAGAGGCAGTTGGAAAGTACTTCAAACCTTTTGAGTACTGTTCAGCTGCTTCCCCAAAAATTCTTGTGCAAATTCCGGGAGATTTTGAAACATGGATATTTGGATAGAACACGTGTTAGTTTCTAACTGATGTTTTGGCCCGACTCCAATCGGTCCTATAGCTGTGGAGGGATTGAGATTGACCTTTAAATTTATTTTTATTTCACGTTTTCGGCAGCTTGTAACTCCAAAACTGTCCACTTTTGACCGTAGGTTGTTATATAATTTTTATTTTGGTCACCTCTGAAACGTTGTCGGTATTGTTTTAAAACATCCTGTAAAATAGGGCCAGGGGTGGATTTAGGACGGACTTTAACGGTAGTGGCGAGAGGGGAACAGTTTGGTTTGTGGCGGTAAAATATTCCACTGGTGATCTGTAGTTGGTACAAATTGCTACTTAGGTACACTGTTGTGTGGTAGGAAAGGGGGAGGAGAACAACCCTTTCCCTGAATTCATTTATAAATAGTACTTTATACATCTAAAAATATTTACCTTCAGACTTACTCGGACACAGACGCGCAGCCAGAATTTTTTGTATTGAGAGATGTCCAGTACTACAAGACAGTGCTTGTATGTAATATTGAAACGATTCTGCACTTGAAAAAACTATACACATTTAAAATTTTATCACACTTCCCTATGATAGAATTAGATTATTTTTTAAAAAATTAGGATTTATAGTACAGATGAAATGTAAAATCAAATTATGAGAATACACAAACAATTTATCTGCTAAGGAAGTGTGGTTTCATTACGGAAGTGTACGGAATCTTTTGAGTTATTGTTTTTGAGGGTCTGGTGTAAGCGGAGTAACCCGTGGGTGCGCTCGTGCTCAGAAATAAGCTTAGTGGCTAAGGCATAAGATTCTACAAGACAGTTAGTGACCAGTTGGGATAATCTTTTTTAAATTAAAAATCAAGAAAATCAGTATTTTTTTTTTATTTTAAAGCTTTACTCTTATTGCTTGCTGGTTGCAGGAGATCTACCGCCTTTAGTGGTATCTGAACATTTTTTTGTTCTACTGTACCCTATCTCTTACCGGAATTGAACCCTGGATAGCGAGCTCCGAAGGCAAGTGTGCTAGGTACTAGACCAAGTAGAAGACCTTAAAATCAAATTAATCTCTAGTAGACTGTTCCCTTGAATAGTATCAAATTAACCTCTCTAGAACTGCTTTATATCCTTGTGCCAAGCAAAGGGGGTCTATGTACACTCATGTTCAAAATTATTGTCGCATATCTATAATTGTCTTCTTGTAAGAATATAATTTGATAATGATTTTGCAGGTTGCTTTAAATACTGATACTATGTGCATAATCGGGAAATGTATATTTGTGGTAAATTTCATAGGAAAAGAATTATAAATATGAGAATTATAATGAGAAAATAAAATGTTGCTAAATGGAAAAGGCAATTTTATTTTCGTTTTACTGTTCCTATTTACTGCTCTTTTGACATGAAATTTGCCAAATGTCATTTGAAATTTGCCACATATACACATACTAACATTGTAAGAAATACTGGGCGGATTTGCTATTAAATTTTATTCCTAGAACAACATAGTTATAGACATGCGACAATAATTTTGGACATGAGTGTACATTAGAAATTCTAATTTTTGATACCGTTCAGGAATGTAGCTAGATTTCTGATTTTGGGAAGCCATATTAGCAAATGGGCTCCATATAAATAACTTTAAATAAATATTTGGAGGGCTAAGCCAACTTTTAGGGGGTCCGTGGGGCTCCATGTCCTCTCCTAGCTACGTTCCCGGCACCGTTGTAAGCATGCGACGAATGTACAATTTTTAACAGTATGACATAAATGCACATTCTTTAGGGCTTAACGAAGCGATCAACATAAAATATGTGCAACATTTCCATTAGAAGAACAAATAACGCGAAAACACTGAAAACATATTCCTTAACCTAGTGCCTAGAATCGAGCAGAAAACTTCAATATCATGAAAGCCTTTCACTTAAAAGCGAATTTTTTACAATATATTAAATATTAAAAAAAATAAACAGACGTCACTTGGAAATGTCATCGACGAAAGACAAGGGGAAAAGTAGATAACGCCGATGTTAATAAATCTGAAAAAATCTACAAAGTGCCAAAAAAAACTGGCCTGTGCCAATTTCAGGGTGATTTACCCTGTACTTTAATGAAACGAAACGAAACGAAACCATTTGGTATGTTGAGATGGAAACACTTTGAGAAGCTAGCTCGAACTGAGTTCACTACAGGCGCTAGAAGCAACCTACGCAGGTGACCTCTCTTAATACTGATACAAATGACGTAGTGGATCCTCCCGCTTTAAACGCACAAAATGCCATAAAGAACAACGATGAAATTACAGCCACTCTTAGCCCTCTCTCTGTGCATGTTTTGCTGGTTTCTGAATCTTGGCTGAAATCCACCTTACCCGACTCATTAATAAACATACCCAACTACAGGGATATAAGATGCGACAGAATAGGAAAGGGTTCCGGGGGTATCTTGGTATATGTTAGAGAAGACGTTAAAGTGAAAATACTAGATCAATCCCCCAGTTTATATTCCGCTTCTGCGGAATACCTCATGATCGATCTGAATATACAAAATAAACATATTCTGTTGGTCTCAAGTTTATCGTCCACCTATACAAATCATGGAAATTTTAAAGAAGAGATCTCCCAAGTTATCCCCCAGTACAGTAACATCATAATTACGGGGGGCATGAACTATGGTCTTTTGACGTCTAAATCCGAGGTGCTGCGATATAAAAGCTATATTAATTCTCTAAATCTTTCTTTTTGTATGTTACAATCTACTCACAGAACGGAGACGAACGAATCGTTAATTGACCAAATAATAGTCTCTGATACTTGTAAAGTAACAAATGTAGGTCAAGTATCCGTGCCAGGTATAAGCCGACATGACCTTCTTTATCTAACTTATAAAATGTCCAAAATACGTTCCTCGGGTAACATATTAAAGGAACCTAAAACAAATACATGACAACGTTTTCTACGAAGCCAAAAATCTCGTGTCGTGGTACTTTGTTTACTGTGCTCCCACTCAGGATCGAAAGGTAACACTTTCTAATAATTTTGTGCAGCAAGTGTATAATAAGCATGCCCCTTTGAGAAGAAAAAGAGTTCGTAGACCCCCAATCCTTCGATTAACTATGATATACTCGGGCTCGTGGCTCTTCGAGACTCTGCCCACAGACGTTACACAGCGGGTTTAAAACAAAAATCAAACATCTCATTAATGCAGGAGGAATATAGAAAATTACGAAACCGTTGTAATCAAGAAGTTCGTAAGGCGAAAATCGAATTTGCTAGAAGTCTCGTGAGCCATACGACTCAACCACGAGAGCTATGGCAAAAACTGAAGTTCCTTGGTATTGGTGTCAAAGCCAAAATCGATTAACTTCCAGAACTCCATATATACACCATAAATGAACAGCTACGCTATACACCAAATATCACACCAGATAAAATCAATACTTTGAAGAATATTTAAAAAAAAGAGCCTTGTAAAAAATATATTTAACTTTCACCTCTTCACTGCTCCGGAAGTCATGGAGGCAATAAACAAAATCAAATCACCTGCTTCTGGGGCGGTCGTCTTGCCAATCATTCTTATTTTAAAAATATTACCGTTCATTGTAGATGTTATTGTGCATATTTATAATAGTTCCATCAGAAGCGGAGAATTTTCATCAATTTTTGAAACTCTCTTACGTTCGCCCATTGCCTAAAACCACAAATCGAACAAAAGCAGATCATCTCCGCCCTATTACTATACTCCCATCACTCTCCAAAGCGTTAGAGCATATAATACATGACCAATTAACTAAGAGTCTGAGAAAAAATTACATCTTAAATCCAATTCATTCAGGTTTCAGATCTCAGCAAAGCTCCTGCACTGCTGTAGTAAATAGCACTGAAGATATTCGTGCCGCTATGGATGAACGTCAAATTACACTGTCATCCTTAGTAGATTTTTCTAAAGTTTTCCAAACTAGAGACCATGACATACTTATTGCAAAACTGTCATCCTTTTACAACTTTTCCCAGTCAACTTTATCTTGATTTTGCTCCTATTTATCAAACAGAAAACAAAAGGTTGTCACTAATAGCGTATGTTCCAATACGAAATTTGTCCCATGTGGAGTCCAGCAGGCAGCGTAGTAGGACACCTTCT
This sequence comes from Thermobia domestica, assembly GCF_964235325.1. Taxonomy (NCBI): domain Eukaryota; kingdom Metazoa; phylum Arthropoda; class Insecta; order Zygentoma; family Lepismatidae; genus Thermobia; species Thermobia domestica. The sequence goes on along the minus strand of NC_137470.1, from coordinate 1,677,445 downwards.
GTTTTTCTTATCCATCAACGATTTTCCTGAACACATCACCCACAGTAAACATTACTTATATGCAGATGATAACCACTAATCCCCCAAATTTAACCACCGCGATTGATCACTTAAACAGTGACATTGAAAGTATCTGCGCATGGGCACATAACAATGGATTGCAAGTAAGCCCAACCAAATCAAAATTTATCATACTTGGTTCTCGTAAACTACTCTCCACAATCAATAATACAAGCCTACCGAATGTTCTTGTAAACAACGTAGCCATTCCTGTAAGCGATAGCGTCAATAGCCTAGAACAAACAGATAAATTCTTTAATTGGACAAACCATATTAATAGAGTATGCAAGAAAACTTACCGCTCCCTTCATTCTCTTCAGCGTTTAAAAAACCTTCTTCCGGAATCCATTAAAGCGTCCCTGGTTAAATAATTGGTAATCTCTCATTTAGATTATTGTGATGCAGCATATGTTGATTTAACCGAAGATCTGGCAAAACGTTTACAGCGCATTCAGAAGCCTGCGTTTGCTTCATATTTAATAAAAAGCGCCTCGACCATATCTCCCATTGTTATCAGCAACTAGGATGGTGCAATCTAAGCACCCGCCGCCGCATTCATTCTGTAACACTTTTATATAAAATAATTAATTGTAAAAAACCTACTTATCTATCCTCTAAATTTAAATTTCTCGGCGATACTCACCTACTAAATACCCGTTCTGAAGGAACACTCGCCATTCAAATGCACAAATCTAATTTCTTTTCCAAATCATTCACACTATTTGCCACCAAAGCTTGAAATGACACCCCTGAAAGCATCAGAAACTCTGGTTCAGTGTTGACTTTTAAACGTCGGCTTAAAGAATATCTTTCTAATGAAGATCCTCAGTAAAAAAAAAAAAAAAAAAAAAAAAAAGTTACACACTAAACTATTCCTTGCGTTACATTGCAGTTGTTCGTTTTCCTTTTTCTCTCTCTCTCTTTCTATTTATTCTTATTTTCTTTTCTATTCCCTTCTGATACATGTGTATGAACGTATATGTTATACACAATCACTTAAGTATGTGCATCATTTTATCTATACAAATTCAATCATAAGAATCTATTTTGTATGTTATATATAATCAAGATTGATTTCTTTGTTTCTCCTTCTACAGTTTAACATGTCTTCAGCATTGTCTCTTGTTTATTTGAGTGTTTATTTTATATGTAAAGTTTCATTTTCACTTTTCATGTTTTATTTTCTGTATTGTTTTGTATGTCGGTAGCTCTTTAACGTACCTAAATGTATTTCCTTTTTATTCTTGTAGAAAAAACTCTGTTATGAGATCCGACTGTAAAAGAAAAATGTGAATGGTTGAGTGGAAGAAAAGATTATGCCTCAACTCCGCCATTTTAAATAATAAATAAATAAACAATATTAAACTAACTTTTCGAATACACCGTATGAAAAAAATGAAGAGTGCAAGAAAAAATCGAGTAACAAATCCATCTTCCCCACGGGATTTACTATTTTCCAGCACCCACGAGACGGGTCGCGGACATAAGCTCACCTATGTTAATGCAAAGGAGGACAAAATCTCCCCGGATATAAGCTCACCACTAATAATATAATTGTATTATAAGATAATTAATGCAATAAAGAATGCAATAATGATAACTATGTTATACTTTAGATACACATTAAGATATACGTTAAGTAATTTAATCCCAAAGAAAAATGAACTTGAATAAAATAAATAAGCAATGGAGAAATGGCAAACGGAAAATATGTCAAAAATGAAAACTAGATTTTGAATATTAATATGAAGAAGATTTTGAATATTAAAATATAAATTGAAAACTGATATGGACAATCAAAAGAATACTGCTTTCTTTTACTAAAGAAAGCAACCCAACTCATCCCCTGTATGAAACTATCGGTGCAGGAAATTTTGGAGCACAGGAATGTTGGTGAACGAAATTTAGGTCAAAGGGCATCTCCTTGTACTTTTTTTTCACTATGGCTCAGATATATTTCATTTTGATTTAGAAAAACGTATGATGGGTATGAAGTGGTATCAAAAGCTATACTTTGGTTAAATAGTAGACCTAATTCAGTAGAAAACAGACCACTAATCTATCAGTCGTCAGATATCAGAATAAAATAATAAGAATGTTGCATGGTTTAATGTGTTAAACGTGGGCGGGCTTTGAAAAACTTGTAATAAAATGCTTCGGATATGTAAGTATGGGTTTTCACTACTAGTAGGCCTAGTTCCTCAATACAAAATAATCTATAAGACTAATGTCATATAGGAGTTATGAGACATCGCAATAAAATATTAAGAATATTGCAGAGTTCAAGTCTTAAGACTGTCATCATACTCCCAGACCACTCACTACTCATCAGGTGATTTTTTTTTTATTCACTAAGGCTAGTTTTAGACGGAAGCATTTATCATAGCATTTCTCGCAGCAAAAATCGTATTATCGACATCCTACCGTGTAAAGTAGCAAATGCTTAGCATTTCCCATGCCATGGCATATCCTATGGCATTTCTTGTCGATAGAACCTGCTCTATTTCGTAGCATTTTCCCCAGCATTTCTGGTCCGATTGCAGCGCCGTAGTGTGTTAAAAAGAAGCGAAAAATTTTGTGCCAAATATCCATGCTCTTTGTTTTGTGTGGGAAATTAATTGTAGTAAAGAAAAATAAGTTGGAGTAGGGATGCACTTTGCCCACATACTTCTTTCTGATTTTCGTTTTTTAATATGACAGACGAGAACTGTTGTTACAATTACTATAGCTTTAGCTTCCTCACGCTTAATTTCGGAGCCATAATTGCGCTCTTCTCCAGTGATTTGTTTGCTACGTCACGGCAGATGCTTATCAAAATGCTACCGCTTAAAAACACCATATACTTTTGATGCCATAGAATATTATATGAAATTTTGGCAGCACATCTGCTACGAGAAATGCTACGATAAATGCTTCCGTCTAAAACTAGCCTAAGAACGAAACAACAATTTATTTACCAAACAGAGCTTAGTGTTAGTAAATAAGAAATAGATGTGTTTGAGTGTTGCTCTGCAAGCACGACGGCATCACTGACAAGCAACGCCTAAATACATCTGAGTATGGTGATTTCGTAAAAATGAAAAAAGAAAAGTCTGAAACCAGAATCACCAATCCTGTTAGGAAGCAAATCCTATTGTGTAAGTATCCATGTCTAACGTTGAAATTATTTTAACGCAGTGATGAATTGAGCAGAATATAAAATAAGAAAAATTTGGTTCCAAAATTTCCAGGCTAAAATTAGGCCTACCTTCGGCCATGCTTAACACATTAAACTTGCAACATCCCTATTTCATTATGATATCTGGTAACTGCCATATGACATTAGTAGCTCTACTTTGCGCTGAGTTATTAGTCCTATTTGTAATTGTAGTCAAAGCCTAGATTTTAATATCCATGAGATTTTATTACAAATTCCTCAAGGTCTGCCCACGTTTAATACAACGCAACTGCGCAATGTCCTTATTATTTTTTTTAATAATTGATAACTAATAGAAGATAGTAGCTTCATTTTCTGCTTAGGAAGTAGCCGAAGCCTAAGTTTCAATATTCGGTGATTTTATTACAAGTTATGTCCTCAAGGGAGCTTATGTTTGCTATCGGTGAGCTTATGTCCACCCCTGTAATATAGGACTGCCGGTGAATTTATGGCCGAAACCCCAACGAGACTAGGTTTGTTGCATTTCCAGTCAACTATATTGAAATCTCTCAGTACCATGTGACCCTGTTCGCTTTTCGCTTTCACAGCTTGCCATTTTCAATGTACTACCTATGGAACGAGGTCAAGTACATATTATATAACGTACAAGTCTCTCACTCAGTTCGTTTTCCCTTTCCGTTCACCTTTCAAAAATAAAAATATGTATTACATTCATGACGAAAGAGGGCAAACCTGCTGCAGACGTTTGAAAAATATCAGGTGGAGGAGGAGGAGGGATACTGTTCACTGTTCTTGGTCTCTCAACATGTTTCACCTTCTTTCCTACGTGTTCGACTTCTTCGTCAGAACTGGAAATTTCTCTACTACTATCATCTCCATTATAACAAGAACCCTTCTTACGTTTTGATCTGCGCCTTCTTTGTGTGTCAGTTTCTGGTCCAGTTGTTAGGTTTGACGTTTCTACCGCTAAAGCTTTCTTTTCTCTAGCCTTTTTGTAGTCGTCTGAAATGTACCAGAAAAGAATAAATTATTGATGATTTGGAGTATGGAATAATATTCTGGGGTAATTCTTCTGGTGCACAGAATGTCTTCAAATGGCAAAAGAAAGCAGTAAGAATAATTAAGGGATTGCCTAAAACAGCATCATGCAAGGAAGTGTTTAAGGAAATTCAAATTATGACAGTGCCTTCTTTATTTATTTATCGATGTCTCATGTATATAAAAGAAAATTTAGATAATTTTAATCACCGAAGTGATGTTCATTCCTACAATACTAGGCATAAAGGCGACCTTAATATGTCACAAGTTAGGTTAACCACTACTCAAAAGAGTTATAAGTATACAGGTATGAAATTATTTAATGTATTACCACAAAATGTACGCACAATGCCTCACGACAACTTCAAAAACTTTTGTAAATCCTTCCTTATAAGCAATTCTGTATATAGTATCTCTGAATTTGAAAAAATCTGTTATCAAGAGTTGAAAGCAAGAACAATGATACATAGATAAAACTTGCCTGATAGTGTGATAAAACTTGTAAATATATATATATATATATGTTATATTTGACAATGTCTATTGCAACAAATGTTGTTTAATGACAATAAAGCATATCTTATCTTATCTTATCTTATCTTATCTTAAATGGGATACAGTTATCACGAGTCGCCTCACTGCTTTCGTTAAGGAGAAAAATGTGGAATTCGCATTAAATAGGCCTACGCTCTATGCAAAGATTCAGCTATAATGAGAGCGACGACTTGTTTTAAATCTCAGAATTGTAGTGGTTTAAAAATATACAATGAGAATGAAGATGAAAATGAAAGTACTAAAAATGGAGGGTGAAGATGAAGCACTAAAACTTTGGCATGGAAACTTAGTACCTACTTGAGATCTATTACAGTAGCATTGCCAGCATTTTTGCTCGGGGTGTGTTGCTTGATAGGGTGTTCCACCTAACCCTGCGACCTCGAAGAGTTTCGAAATGAAGGATAAATCGATAAATCTAGTTGAATACGAATGTACCCATATTAAGGGCTAACAAAACACTGTAAGAAGCAAATGTCTTCAGGGCCCAATTTCATAATTTCGAATGGCAACATGGGTCAGTGATACCTCGTGGGTAAATTTTAGTGCTTTGAATGTTTAAGTTTCTTGTTAAAGTTGAATTGGTAATGTTTTTATCATGTTATATGTTGCCTTATATGTGCAAGCGGAAGGAAATACTTCGCGCAAGAGTACCCTACAAGGGAAATCGCAATATAATAAAGTTGATTTTGATTTCTAAGTGGAGTAATTCTTACACTTTTTAAGTACAAGGGCCAAAATTCTCTTTTTCGCACCAGAAGTAGACCTAAATGTATTTTACAAATAGAAAACACACAACCTCATGCTGAAAAACTGGTTGCGGCTTTCAGCAATTTACCCAAAGTTTCCGTCGTCTTCCTGCAGTTTCACACATAATATGTAAAAAAAGAACGTTTCACATGACACTAACACTAGGCCAATAACAGATTGACCCAAAGCTTATTTGATCTATATTTAATGTTCCTACGTCATAATAACTAGTATTAAGGTTCTTCGACCAGTAGACTTCGCGACAAAGCTGTGAAATTTTCATTCAAATTAACCGATATCAATTTTTCTCGTCCCCTTTCTTAATGGAGATATTAAAGAAGGTCGGTTTAGAATTGAGGGGCAGGAGACCTACGAAAACTTATATATGGGCCAACGAGTAAGAGTTAGGATAGGAGATGAAATGTCGGACGAAAGCGTAATTGAAAGGGGAGTACGTCAGGGATTTTGCCTCTTATCATCTTTATTTAATATTTATTTAGAGGAAATAGTGAAGAAAGGCTTGTGCAAGGTAAGCGGTGTGTCGTTTGTTGGTAGACGGGTAAGTTGTATTTGCTTTGCAGAAGATTTGGCTCATCTCGCGAAATCGGAAATCGAAATTAATACGATGTTACAAAATTTGAGAGAAAGCTGCGAAGACTACGAATCAAAATAAATGTACGAAAAGCTAAGGCAATGGTTATTGGCACGAAGGGAACCGCAGCTACTATCAAAATCGGAGGGGAAATAGTGGAACAGGTATCTAGCTTCCGGTACCTAGTAGGGATGCCAAAAAAATACGAATAATGGATATCCTTCAAGAAATTATCCGATATCCGTTTTTGAGGAAGCGAATAATCTGGATAACGGATAATGCCCGGATAATGCATATTATCCGCATGAAAAATATCGGATGAAGGATACTATCCGGATAACGGATAATATCCGGATGAAGGTTAATATCCGGATGACGGATAATTTCCGGATAAAAACAATATCCGGATAACGGATAATATCCGGATAAGAGATAATATCCGGATGACGGATAACGGATAATATCCGGATAAAGTAATTGAATATGGCGGCGAGACGTTAGACTTGTGTTGATCGTGCTCCCAGGAAAACCACAGTATTTTATAGAAAGCAGAACGAGATTTTCATGTAAACTTACAACTCTTTGTGTGATAGTGTGTGGGTGATGTGCTTCCAAATTCGTGAGTTCTAACTGAGGACATTTGTCTTGATAAATATATTTCGAAAGCATGGCTCCACAGGAGAAAGTCAGCAACCCATCTTGTCTCCCGGAGAAGCCCTCTCACGGCGAACTGGCAAAACAAATTTTTGCGGAGGTAAAATCAGTGATACAAACCCCCGAAGTAATAAAAATCATGGTGGTGAATATCATTGAAACTGTGCCAAGACTTGTAGGGCAACGTATTGAAGACCTTTTGAAATTCAATACAGAAGTGGTGCATGACTTTGAAGAAAGCTGAAGAAAAAGGAAGATATTATCAACGATCTTTCTGCAGAAATTTCCAATATTCACGAGAGAGTAGTTCATCTAGAACAATATTCACGAAGAAATAGTGTACGCATTTTTGGTGTACCACACAAGGCAGATGAAGATACTACAGAATCAGTGATCTCACTGTTTAGGGAAAAAATGGGTGTGGAAGTTACACCAAGTGAAGGCCCCATGCCTCAGGCAAACTTAGATTTATCATAGTTAAATTCACCAATTATCAGACCAGGGCCAAGGTGTTTCCAAATAAGAGCAAACTGAAAGGAACGAAAATAACAATTCGTGAAGACCTGTGTTCTCAGCGCTTGCAGCTCGACAAAATAGCATCAGCTCGGTTTGGCTTCAAGAACACTTGAACTTACGATAGACAAATTGTAGTGAAACATGGAAATATTAATCATTATATTAGTAGCTTTGCTCAGATGGACAACATATAAGTGCAATCCTGGTAGCACGTTTCTGTGAATCATTATGAACACTTTCTTGCAATATGTTTCTATTAAATTTATTTTCTTTTTATCTGTTGCTAGTTTCGTGAATTATTTTTATAGTTCAGTGTATTTAACGTATCTATCAATAATTATTTCAATTCGTGTTTGTACTCCATTCCATATTGCAAAGCTAGGGATGTCTAGGTTACATATATTTTTCTTGTGCAGTGCCTACAACATTCTCCTCATGTGTCGGATATCTTGTGTGTGTGTGTAGTTGTGTTGTTTATGTATCCAGCGTCGGCAGGAGACGCTTTGTTCTCTCTGTGTGTGTTCATCCTATTATTTTGGTGTTATGTTTTCGTCTCGTTTATCTTTTTGATGAATATTCTGGTAAGTAGAACTACCGATTATTTTGTACGTATGTATAGAGAAGGGATTCTTGTTAACATTTCAAGTATATTACAATACATTGGATCTGATTATCATCTCAAGATAGGACAATGAATGACACATTCGCAGATTTAAATATGGCAACCTTGATTTCTAACTGTTTCATTAGACACTTCCACCCTCATAGAAAGTGACAATGACTTTCCTCCCTCCCTTTTGGAAACTACCTCTCATGACCAGAAACCAGAATTTGCCGAAGGGAACTTCAACGCTATTCATTTCAACGCGCAAAGCCTTCTTTCAAATTTCGTGGAAATTGGAAGCATTGTATCCTCTTTTAAACATGTTCATGCAGTACTTATTTCTGAGTCTTGGCTACAGGATTCCCTCTCGAACAACCTCGTTCATTTATCAGGTTTCCATTCCTTTGCAAACAATAGAAAGGGTAAACGCTGCGGGGGTGTGGAAATATACTTACGAGACAACTTCCAGGTCAAACTCCTGTCTCAGTCAGCTGGTGTATATAACAGTAGTTCAGAATATATTATACTCGAAGTCATTGTAGGTCACCAGACATTGCTTTTGAGTGTTGTGTATCGCCCCCCCCCGTACATCTTTCAACAACTTTGTTGACGTTATTGCAAAACATTAACCCAATTACCAACATTCCATAATAATGGGTGATATAAATTGGGATCTTTTAACAACGAAAGACGAAGTCTTGCAATATCGGGATACGATCTCGGGTCTTAAGCTTGCTATCTGTCCTCTTGGTCCAACCCATCACATAAGGAACTCAGAATCATGGATAGATGTGATACTGGTATCCAAGGAAGAACAAGTAATTAGCCACGGTCAAATCCACACACCCGGCATCTCGTATCATGATATGTTATATATATATCCTACAAACTTCGAGTTCCGCAATATAAAACTAAATTCACATCATACAGAGACTTTAGGTACATGAATGAAGTAGACCTGAACATCGACGCTGCCTCCTTGCCGTGGCACTCAATAAACGGCCTCCCTACAGAAGAAGAGCAGGTAAATACTCTATTTTTTTTAATAATGAATTTGTTTGATACACACGCCCCTGTAGTTAAGAAACGCGTTTCGCGACCTCCATCACCATGGTTAACCGATGAAGTACGTTCGTTAATGGCGCGGAGAGATAAAGCTTATACAGCACACAGAAGACATGTTAAAAATAGTGATCCTTCCAGTGATAGCACAATAAATCTCAATACAAAATTCGAAAACTATAGAATATTAAAAAAAAACATTGCACTCAAGAAGTAAGGAAGGCAAAACGGCGCTTTGCCTATGAAATACTTGAATTCGAAAACAATGGAGCAGTTCTTTGGAAACGGCTAAAAGTATTAGGTGTTGGGAGAAACATAGCCAAGAACGCAGTTAACTATACACCAGATGAATTGAACATTTTTTTCTGTCAAAGCCGTATGATACCAGCCTCCATGAAACTGCAAACAATGAATAATATTGTAGCTTCGGAAATTAACTCCCTGTTCTCGTTTTCTCACGTACAGCCTGCACATATATTAAAAGCGATCCAAAGAATTAAATCTCAAGCCACTGATACAGATGATATTTCAATAACCATGATCAGGAAAATCCTACCGCATGTACTTAATCCTATCACTGACATATTTAATTACTCTCTTTCCACAGGTACTTTTCCCACAGTATGGAAACTCGCTAAGTCCGCCCACTTCCGAAAAAGAACAACGATGACAATATCGCGAACTATCGTCCTAACAGCATCCTTCCCGTGCTTTCAAAAGTTTTGGAATATATTGTAAATGATCAAATTCGGGAATACTTAACAACAAATAATTTATTGGATATATTTCAATCTGGTTTTCGAAGTAATCATAGCACATGCACTGCACTAGTAAACGTAACGGAGGATATAAAATGGGCTATTGATAACAGAAAACTAACGCTCCTGACTCTACTTGACTATAGTAAGGCATTTCAAACGATTGATTTTGACACATTACTTCAGAAATTATCATTATTGTTTAATTTTTCTGAACCAGTGGTTAAATGGTTTCATTCTTACCTTCACGAACGTAAACAAAGAGTAGTGATCAATCAGGATCATATATCGACATGGCATTGTATCAAGAGTGGAGTGCCGCAGGGTAGCGTACTAGGCCCCCTTCTCTTTTCCCTTTATATTAATGATCTCCCTAAAATTCTCACCTATTGTAAATACTATATTTACGCTGATGATTTTCATTTATATGCTTCTTTTCCCCAACAAGATATTAATAATTCGATTGAGAAAATAAATACTGATTTAAGCAAAATCAGCGACTGGTCTACGGCTCATGGGTTAAAATTAAATGCAACAAAATCGCAGTGCATCTTAATTGGCTCCCCAATAATTCTCTCTTCTATTAACATTTATCAGCTCCCAAATATAAAATTGTCCAATACTGTTACTCCATTCTACACAACTGTCAAAAATTTGGGAGTCATACTAAATCAAAATCTCTCCTGGTCAGATCAAACAAATGGAGTTTGTGAGAGAGCATTTGGTGCCCTGCATACGTTAAATCGACTAAGAAATTTCTTACCAATAATTCTGAAGATCAAACTTGTCAAAGTACTGGTGTTTCCACATCTTGACTATTGCGACTCAGTCTATTCTGATCTAACAGAAAATCAATCAAAGCGATTGCAAAGAGTGCAAAATGCCTGCATTAGATTTATTTTCAATATAACTTACAGGGAACATCTCACATCCTTTTATAAAAAACTGTCATGGCTGACGGTAGCTGGAAGAAAAAATTTACATAATCTTACCCTATTGTACAAAATACTTACTACGTCAGAACCATCGTATCTAGCCCATAGATTTTTATATTTATCAGACTTTCATACTAGAAGAACAAGATCACAAGATAATATCTTGCTCTCCATACCCAGTCACAATTTCTGATTCCTACTCAAAATCCTTCACAGTAAGTACTACACGCCTCTGGAACAGTCTACCTCAATTAATAGGCAACGTTTTCACAGTTGCCAAATTAAAAAAAAAACTGTAAATTCCTTTCTAATAAGTAAAGATAAGGATACTGGTAGTTCATGAGTCATCTTCGTTTTACAAGATTATTAATAACCCACATATGAACACACAACTAACAGGTAACCTATGTTAATTTGTACAGCTTATATATTCATAGTTCTGGTACCGCTATATGCAATATGCAATTTAAGTTTCTCCATGTTATTTTGTTTCCTATATTGTATATTATTTTCAATTTTTGATTTTGAAGTGTTTAACTATTTTTTTACTTAAGTAGTATATTCTTTTTTATGTGGTTTAATACTTTTCTTTTGTAATTGTTAATATTTTCTACATATTGGTGCTCTTTTCTTTTTTAAAAAATAATGTATCACGTGATTAAGTGCTCGGAAAAGGCTGCAGAGCCTTAACTTCGCCACGTAAAAGAAGTCATAAATAAATAAATATCCGAATTATCGATATTATTCGGATAACGGTTCATATCCTAATGGCAAATAACGAATTATGTCCGGATAATGAATTATATCTAAATTACGGATAACGGAGATATTTGTGTGACGAATAAGAAGATAATTATTGTGATTATCTGGAAGTTAATTACTTGTGTATTAGTGACTATAAAATAATTGCGAGATAGCTTTATTCGGGTTTTTACAATTGGTTATTAAATGCAATTTGTTTATTACAAGAAATATAAGATAATAAGTAACAGAATAATATATGCAGGGTGGCCCATTTTAATCTTTCCACAGAAATATCTCGGAAACGCTTGAACATAAATCAACTAAAAAAAACTCAAATAGAAAATAATATCTGGCAAATCGAATGGTGATATCGCAATACCCCACAGGGCCGTTCTTCAATGGAACCCAGGCCGGAATTTGAAAATTTCAAATGGAAATTTGGGGCTCGTGACACCTCGTTCTATAGATCTTTATAAACTAAAAAGTGATGTGACAAAAAATTTACATATCGGTCACCATATTCAAAATGGCCGCCAAGATAGTTACTTGTATCAGATAATCGTCCAGTAGCACTAATATGAAAACGGTTGAACGTAAATGAACCAAACAACAACTGAAATAGGAAGGCCATGGGGAAACCAAATGATGTCACGGTGCCCCCCAGGGCCACCTTTGATGGGAGTCCAGGTCAAACTTAGAAATTTTAAACTATAATATGGGTTAAGTGATACCTCGCTCAATAGATCTTCATACACTAAACCGCGTTGTGGCAAAATATTTTTCATAAGGGTCACCGTTTTCAAAATGGAAGCCAAGACATTGTGCCTGTATCGGAACGAGGTATCACTTGACCCATACTTTCGTTTAAAATTTATAAGTTGAGCCGTGGCCCCCATGAAAGGCGACCTTGCAGGTCAACGCAAAAACATCGTTCGATCTGTCCCATGGGTTTCATATTTTAGTTTTTGTTTCGTTTATTTATGTTCAACCGTTTTCATATAAGTGCTACTGGACGTTTATTTGATACAAGTAACTATCTTGGCGGCCATTTTGAATACGTTGACCGATATGAAAAACCTTTTGCCACATCACTTTTTAGTTTATAAAGATCTATCGAACGAGGTGTCGCACGCCCCATGTTTTTATTTAAAATTTTAAAGCTGGGATCCGGGCATCATTGAAAAGCGACCCTGGGGGCACTGCGACATCACCACTCGATTTGCTCTATGGTATTTCCTATTTGAGTTGTTGTTCAGTTCATTTATGTTCAACCGTTTTTAAGATATTTTCGTGGAAAGATTAAAATGGGCCACCCTGTATATTTTGCGTATATGCATTTTAAACACATACATACAATTGTTGTAGGAAAAAAGATAAAAAAAAATATGTATTTAATCAATGGACATTTCCTTTTTAACCAACAACGTATGTTTATTGCTTTATTTATGTAAAACTAGCTTTGAATATTGTCTATGCTAAATATTTCAGCGAATTATTTTCTAGTTACGGAGTAAAATCGCTAATGACGTCACAGCAATGATAACGTTTTCTGATTGGTTAACGTCATCAGTTCGTAAACACTTCCTTTGAATGTCTGCTACGGTATGTTGATGAGTTGATACAAAACTAATATTTTGTTTGAAGACGCATAGAAAAGGAAAATGACTGATTTAGGATTTATTAAAGCCAACCCCAACAACCTTCCATATGTTGATTAATTTATGATTGCTTCATTTTTTGCTAATAATGAAGACTACAGTAGAGCTGAAATAAGAGGCGTGAAAACAGCGCGAAATGTTGAAACTTATTTTTAGTGTTATTTTTCTGTAAAGATTACATTTTAAACCATATGTTGTTATATTTAAACCATATGTTGTAATTTAATGTTTAAACGATATCTACATAGCAACTGTAACACAACACTAAGATGTTAAAAAGCGAGAAGCTATTTGGAAAACTTGGAAAAATTATTTTTTGCGATAGAAGCATATTGGAATGGACGTAAAAAACCTTGTTAAACTACAAATATAAAGTAAAATCGTGTATAAGTTTGCGCCGTTTAATGAGCCGAATGAAAAAAAAAATGAATAACCTTATGTAAAGAAGTTCAAGTTGCACGAACGAAGTTGCTTATAGTAATAACAACACGACATTAATTTGCATGTTATCAAAATTTACGAATCCGTACATGAATTCATGTAAACGACTCTTTTCATTAGTAAATGCAGTTCTTCTATGTCATGAATTTTTTCTTCTGGTTCAGTTGCATTCCGGGTCAGATTTACCCCACACAGCAATGAAATATTTTCAAAACGTTTCTAAAACGTGCCATCATTTTCCTTCAGAAAATGTATCCTACTTCCCTTAAGGAAATATATTCCATATGTTGTTGAAAACATTTTCCACATAATACTGAAAATATTCTCTGAATACACTCAAAAACGTTGTAGAAATATTTTATACGCCGTTAGAAAAGTTTTCCTAAAAATGTTTCCTGTACGATTTCCAAACATTACTGAAAAAGTATTTGAAACGTTTTATACAATGTTAACGGAATGGTTTTTAAAATGTTTCTCATGGAATATTTTAAAATTATTTACCAATAACGCAGACAATATTTTCCTACATATGCCAAAATATTTTCTTTACATGACAAAATATATTTAGTGAATATTTTTTGTACATCACAGAAAATATTTAAAGAATAGTTTCTGTGCATGACAAAATATTTAGGGAATATTTTCTGTACATGATAGAACCCAAAGCCCATAGGCCAACTCGGTTACTACTACAGATACGAAAACAAGGTAAGATACAGAAGGAAATTTTTAAAATGCAGCAAGTTTTGTTTTTATATTAGTATACCGCCCAATAGTAACGAAAAGTACAACGCTGCCACTGTTGGACAACACCGAATGAAAGAAAGTGTGGTTTGAAATTATTTGGACCAAAGGGAACGGAAAGACACAATGAAAAATATCGTGCAAGACCCAATTTCGCGTCCTTCGTATCTGCTCCCCCCCCCCAAACACCGTGGTTGCTACGCCTCTGGCGTGGATGTTGCATTTGCATGTTTATCCTTCACTGTGTCTCCTTTCAATTCTTCTCGGTGTAGCTAATTTCAAACCACACATGATGTATGGTAACGCATTTTCTTTATTGAGCGGTACACTAGTACAAAAACAAAAGTGTTGCTGGAATTTAAAAGAGTCCTTACATATCTTACCGTGTTTCCATACCTGCAATAGTAACCGAGTTGGCCTATGGGCTCCGGACTTTTGCGTCACTCTGCATATACGGTATAACGGCTTCTTGCTGGGAACAAATAGTGGGTTGAAAACAAGGCGGCCAGGCTGTGACATAGCAGCTGGAAGAAAACATAAGATTCTTCTGTACAATTTTACCTGCTTAGACGTCTTTGCTTCACTCTGTCTTCATGACGAGGAACCATTGCGGCCCACAGACTCAGACCCAAAAAATAAATAAATAAATAAAAACAAAATACTACTACTACTACTACTACTACTACTACTACTAATAATAATAATAATAATAATAATAATAATAATAAATACAGTGTAAATTATAACTACATAATGTTAACTTGCTCTCATAATTTTAAGCATTTTTTTTAACTCAAAATCTTATTTACACACAAAATGTTTCTGGGTGTTTCACTGGTACTACTGGTATGTGGACACGCCGTGCATATATGTTGGAGTGTCTTATGTGACTTACGACATTCAAACTGCACATCAGTGTGTTCACAATCGTCGCCTGCCAGTTTTGAAAGCGGCTGTATTGGATTTTTTTTTTTTAATACGAAAAGGATTGAAGTTTAGACATCCATTTCAAGAAACAATTGTTGGCAATCCTTTTCCTATCTTAAAAATAATAAATCCAATATAGCAGCTTTGTAAACTGGCACGCGATGATTGTGAAGGCTCTAATTTGCAGTCTGAACCTCGCAACATCACATATGACACCCCAACATACATAGACGGCGTGGCCACATACCAGTAGTAGCAGTGGAACACCCAGAAGCATTCTGTGTGTAAATAAGATTTTGAGTTAATAATAATAATAATAATAATGAAAGCAGCTTAAAATTATGAGAGCAAGCTAACATTATGTAGTTATAATTTACACTGTACACTATAATAAATATACATCTATATAAGTTTATATCGGTTAGTAGTTAAATAAAAATATAAATGTACACTATTCTGGCATTATTTATTTAAATACTCTTCAGCAGCATCTTCATGCTGCTCGTATTATTTGTTTCTATACATTAAGAACAATCTTCTCAAATATCAGAAATTCACATTTTAACTCGTAAACACTTGTTCTAGAAAATTATGTCACTGACACTAATTAAAAAAAAATCAACAACAATATGTATGTTGCTGAAAATATGTTCTAGAAATCTACGGCGCATGGGGAATAGATCTTTTCACGAAATGTCACTTTTTGCAACTTTCAAGAAATATCACATTGTTGAATAACCAGAAAACGTATTTGCTTCTTTATAATGTCACTTTTAATTACAACAACTAACTATAAATTCGACGCTGCGAATTGTCAGTTAAAGTTCTGTGGAACTGCAGTTGAATTCTTAACTGATCTTCTTGTTTGTCTCTGTATGACATATTGAAGCCAAATCCCAATAATCTACGCGATCTCATCGTTAGCTACGTTTCTCTTGTGTTACACAGTTTCTGAAAATAAAAATAATAGGCAGCGTTTAATAACATAATAACAGCAGGGAATGATTAAAGATCAATTATTACATCTTAAACTTACAAAAATATTTAAAATGTTTGTGTAGGACCTACAGCAGCTTGTGAAGACAATATTGTGTTACAAAAGTAACATCCTGAAGAAAATGTAAATGGCAAGGAAGACAACAGCTACAGCTGAAAGTGACATACCTTAGACTGTAGCTTAATTACGGACGTTGTAACATGTTGAAGCGGTCACACATTTATTTTTAAAAAGTATAGCATCTTATAAATATTAAACCTAATATTAAAAAAAAAAAATTGAAAACATGTGGCAGCATTTGAGTTGATGAAGAACTAGCGTCTCATTCCGAATGCTCTGATCTCAAATCTGGGCCCGATCATCCTTTTTCCCTCAGTCGTACCAGGTGAATGCCGAGGTGGTTACTAAGGTCTTGATGACCGCTACCTTGTTTGATTTCTTTCCCCACGGAGCAGGCCATACATATTACTTTGCCTTATACAAATGAATAATTTTGATAACGTTGCATTGCAAAGAATACAAAAAATCGCAAATATAGGAATGAATCATGAAATGCTCAAGAAAACTACCAACATGACAGAATAATTCAGTAAAAGGATCAAATGAAAGGTAAGGGGAAAAAACAAGGAATGTCCATGTGTGTGCTTTATTGGGTGCTTTGTCCTATGTGATGGTGACTTTTGGTACTATTTGCCTGTATATATATGCATCCGTAGATGTAAAAATATCTATGTAAGAACAGGCAAAAGATTTGATTAAGCCTATGCCTTTTTACGAGGTTTTCAATATTAAAACACCGTTTTCTCAAAAATACAATTTTGTGACATTAACTCTATTTTCCCCTTACCCTTCAAATATACTCTATACATGTTCAACTCTCTATTCCACGGACACTTAAATGGAACGTGTCACTTGAAGATGGGAAAATTGCGCATTTTGCTAAAATAAGGATTTTCAAAGTGTTTTAAATGGTATAACAGCGCTTGTAGTACATGCTTTTGGGAAATAAAGTTTACAGGAAGATGATTCTGAGAAGTATTCATGGCACAATAGTATGTATTTAAAGCGAAGAAAAAATAAAAAGGGCGCCAGAATTTTTTTTTTTTTACAAGAATTTAAACATAGTGTATCCCTCTTCAAATGACAACTTCTATGATTCTTTCCACTCTGAATCTAAGGTACGGCTTTTTTAATGCATTCAGAACTTTATAAAGGTCTTACGTTGAAAAAAATGGAATCTTTAAGTTTAACGTCCCACGGTTATGCGGTTAGGCTAAAGGAGATGGTGATAATGAGAAATGAGTGAAATGGTGGAATGAAGAAAGTGGGAGGAAACGGGAGAACCCCGAGAAAACCCACGAGCACAGTGTTTGCCACCACAAAGTCCACACGTCGCGAGCTGGGATCGAACCAGGGACCCCAAGCACTGGAGGTGAACGCTCTACCACTGAGCCACCGCGCCCACGGGTCTTACGTTGAATGTTGTATATCTTAGCGCGAAAGCAAGTAATTCGCCCAAGGAAAGTCCAAAATCTAATAAGAACCACTTCCAATCACTTGATCACCTTAATTGCACCAATAATATACCAACGAAAAGCTCAAAAACCCAGGTGGGTTTTTCCGGGCTGAGCCCAATTGGGCAAACCCTGAATACAATACAATACACACACACATATATATATATATATATATATATATATATATATATATATATATATATATATATATATACGCAAATCGCAAAAGAATAATTGTAATCTTTCGGCAAATCTAGTCTGATGGCCCCCTTTAAGTTTATATATGCCAGGTGAAATATTTACATGTCGCCTGCCGCAAACCATTTAAGAGACAATAAGAAAATTAGCGAAAGAATTATTATTTTTCAACAATTATTTCGAGCGGCACACCAATAGTAAACCTGCACGCAGAATTAGGTAACACTCAAGCAGACTCTTTTACCAAATTTTGACGCATTTCTTGCATCTTCCGGTTTCTTTTTGCAGAACATGCACTAAACGAAAAGAAATCCTTAAGTTTAGTATCCCACGGTTATGCCGGTTAGGCTAAAGGAGACGGTGATAATGAGAAATGAAGAAAGTGGGAGGAAACGGGAGAACCTCGAGAAAACCCACGAGAAAGTCCACACGGCGCGAGCTGGGATCGAACCAGGGACCCCAAGCACCGGAGGTGAACGCTCTATCACTGAGCAACCGCGCTCCCCTATGTACTAAATGAGGAGCTCTAAAAGAAAAAGCGAAACAACTTCTCTTAGGTGGCCAGTAAAAAAGCACGCATGCTATCTGAATCAGGGCAGAAGCACAGCAGGGGGGCCCGAGCGACAGCGTAGCGAGCAGGCACGTCAGCGACAAGGCAGGGGGTACGTATAAACGAGGATGGCGCAAAAACATTTACAATATTTGTAATTATTCTTGTGTTCAAAAACACTTCTATCCTTAAAAAAAAATACCTTTCACAGCTAATACACGAGTGTTACATCGCCTTTATTTCTTACCTTTACGATAGAAAATAATGTATGTAGGGCTATTGCCTCTGTTCTGAATTTTTCTTCTTGAATAAATCTTTTCCACACTTTGCGCAGTTGATTTTACGCGCTTCACCATACCATGCATCTGTAGAAACTTTATAATCCTTCTCTCTTTATTACACAATTCTATAAAAAAAAAAAAAAAAGTTTACATTACGGCCATCGCAGATGTTCACAACTGACGTATGAACCGGAAATTCCCGCCGCTTACTTCTACCATATTTGCATTCAAAATCCATTTCAATAAGCTGTGCAATGACAGAAATAACTTACATTAACACTCTCATTCCTTCACGAAAAATATTTCACATCATATTTTATCTATAGATTTTGTTCTCGGCGTAAACGTCTGCTCGAGAGAACCCAAGAATTATTATAACCCAGTGGTGTATTTAAGGGGGGCTTCCGGGCTTAAGCCCCTTGAAATTGTACTTACTATATTAAAGTGAATGAATTATCTTGGAGAACAACGTTAGCCAAGCCCTTCTCCCCTGAAAAAAATCGTAAATACGTCATTAAAATGGTAATATATGCGCAATTATCCCGTCACCAAAATAGAAATGTACGTGCCTACTCCCTTCGGAAGCATCCCCTCGGCCCCCTGCCTTCACCCTCCCTGACTCGGTTAGATGGCATTCGTGCTTTTTAGTAGCCCCGTAACACAGATTGGTTTGTATTTTTTAGACTTCTTATCCACACATCAGGAATCAGTATAAATACGCAAATCGTAAAAGAATTGTAATTTTTCGACAATTAATTCTGACGGTCCCCTTGAATTTATAAGTGAAAAATTTATACGTCGCCTGGCAAAAATCATTAAATAGACAACAAGAAGGAAAGTAGCGAAAGAATTATATTTCACTAAGTATTTCGAGCAGTGCTTCTTCCAGACTTGTCTTTGGGAGGGCAGTGGCTCCCCGGAGCAGACCAAAATAATACGTTTATAATAATAACTAGAATAGCACGAGCAATGCCCCCGGAACATTACTTTTGAAAGAAACACTGCTTTCGAGTGGCACACCAGAAGTAAAACTGCACGCAGAATTATTATAACCTGTCATAAAAATGGTAATATACGCATCTTTTTAAACTCTTTACTTTGAGCAAGGCAGTGATATTATGTCAGTACATAGTATTGCCGAATGAGCATTAGCGAGTGAAGGCGGGTTAGAGCCCCGCAGGGCACGTTGTTTTCTCTTTCCTTCTTGGGAACTGTAACTGCAGAAACCGGTTCAGATCAATTGGTCATTGTCCCTGGCTTGCCTAAAGTAAAGACTTGCCCGCATATTGTCCCTTTGGAAGCATCCCCTCGCTCCTGCTGACCTCCAGCTTCGCAATGCTCTGACTCAGACAGTATTGGTGCTTGAAGCTTCTAGAACACAGGTCCCCCATATAGGTTAATAAATGTTTCTTTTCTGTACCAAAGTAAAATATTTAATTCACATAGTATTGCCGAGCGAGCGTTAGCAAGTGGAGGCGGGTTAGAGCCCCGCAGGGCACGTTGATTTCTGTCTTTATTACAGATAAATTGGAAGAGGAACCTCTGTTCTACAACCCTGCCTATTGGTGCTTTTTGGTGGCCACGTAGTACAGGCTGATTTATATTTTTTGCACTGTAGTTTTTACGTCATACATCCGGCAACGTATATATATACGCAAATCATAAAAGAATAACTATACTTTTTCGACAATTACTTCTGACGCTCCTTTTGAATTTTATCTATTCCATGTGACGTATTTCAAATCGCCTAGCGCAAATCATTTAGGAGACAATAAGGTTTGTGTATAGCCCGCTCCCCCCAGTTCTTTGTCACCGGAACTGGAAGAGTCAGTACTACTACTACTTATATCGAGAACAGAACCCAACCAACCCCTGCGGGGCTTCTAACCCGTTCCTACTACTATTGCTACTAACTACCACTACTACTACTACTATTGCTACTAACTACTACTACTACTACTGCTACTATTACTACTACCGCTACTAAAGCTACTACTACTACTTATACTAAAGCTTCCTTACCGCAAGATTTACATCTTAAATCTTTATAACATGCGATTCCGGTTCATTATGAACTAGTATGAATCGTTAGAATCACTATGATTCGTTAAAAATCACTAGGGGGAGCGGGCTATACTCAATCCGACAATAAAAAGAAAATTATTAAAAGAATCTATTTTTCAGCAATTATTTCGACTGGTGAGCTAAAAGTAAACCTTCACGGTATTTTACGTATAGAGATGAAAAATAGAAATCTAGCATCCCATACCTTTATTAATTTGTAAACATAAATTTCTCGATAATACATAGTATACATGAGAACCCCCTGATCTGCGTTTCTTCTGTGTTCTATTACCATTTCTACATGAAATACCATAAATTTTCTACGTAGTGCAATATAAGAAGTACCCATGTGCACAAGACATGCGATATGCGTTAAATCCCCCCCTCCACACACATAGTCATAAAGTACAAGGGCACTACACATGCAGATATAAAGTACAGGTACGTTCTTTTTTTATTTTCGTATCAGTCGATAAGTAAATAAAAGTCACTTTGTTACCCCCTTTGTAAGTTCGTACATACTCAATGAATAATCCCTAAAAGTATGAGCGTCCTGCTTATTCGGGAACTGATGCAGCTTCATGGATACTATACAGACACTCAATCACTTCTACAGACAATAAAACTAAATTATTTTATGTAATCGTTATACTTACCGAATTTTCTTGTCTTTCTTTCTTTTTTCTTCACTATTAACAGTGTTGAGGTGTGCCTCCGACTTCGTAAAAGTATTCTTTTAGGCTATGTGTTGTGTTTGATAGTTAAACTCAGCTGATTATTTCCGTAAGTTCCCATATATCTTCTTCAGTTAAAGGAATATTGCGAGCAATATACATAATCATCGTCTTAAATGTTACTTTTTCTATATAAAGATATCTTCTTGAATATACTGAGATTTATTTTATTTTATTTATTTATTTTTTAAGTATTCCTTCTTGTCTTAACTTGTGAATTCAACATAGCGCGCAAGGAATGCTGGTACCTTTGATAAACAAATGACGGTTGATGTAGCGATGCTAATTAGCAATCTCACACACTGGATATCATAAATTTCAAATTTTTAACAAATATATTTCTTTGGTGCTGCTATAGTTAGTATAATGATTGCTAATAATGCTACTACGATACTCTCGTGAGAGAATTTATTCAACATTCGATAAAATATTCTCGAAATAATTCTAAAATATTGCATGAAAACATTTCATTCAAGTTACAGGACAAGATAACAAACACATTTCCATACAAAATTAATAGGAGTTTTAAAAATATTTCTTATATTACGAAAGAATTTATTTTTAAAATATTAGAAATATTTTAAAAATTATATTTCATATGTTTTCTTGTAACAATAGAAAAGAATGTAAATGACATGTTGGAAAACCTTTTATTCTGTTTATAGGCCTATTCTGTTTCCTTTATCATGTATGTAAAACATTTTTTGTGTTACTTCGAAAATATTTTCTCTCTCAACTAGGGGTAAAAGTACGGGGGGACGCCGCCCCCACCTCGAGAAAATATATACGGCGTCTACCCAGTTCCTAAAAAAATTACAATGGGCAAAGATAGGCAGGGGGAACGGCGTGACGTCATCCGCTACCTACCGTCCCCCAACCTTTTCAGATCCACTTTTACCCCTGCTCTCAACATTGAAAACATATTACATTACATTCAACACAATATTTCTATTACAATTTGTGAAAATTTTCCATACATTATTTTCCTACTAACGTTCTAAAAATGCACATCCTGTTCAGTGGCATATTTACGATTTTGTTTCGTGGAGGGAATCTTTGCTAACTTTATTCCTGAAAATGTGAAAATTGTGCCGGATGTTTCATTTACTTTAATATAGTAAAACAATTTCGGGGGGAGGCTTAAGCCCGGAAAGCTTATTTAACGCCACGGCTTCCCGTAGTTCATTAAATGTTCTCCAAACACATTTTAAAAAATAGTTCCGGCATATATTTGGGATACTTCTCAGATATAACAAGGAATATGTTTTCTCCAGTAACGGAAGAGTATATTCTGAATTCATGTAAAAATGTTTCTATAATAGACCTATATCAGAAAATGTTGTTCATTAAAGACACAAAATATCTTCCAAAACACAATGGAAAACATTTTCTATTCATTTTTTAATGTTTTCTTTTACCTGTTTACTAAAATATCATACGAAAATATTTAATTTAAGTTATAGGAGAAGATTACCAAAATACTTTCTCTGAAAAAATTAAGTAAACCTTTTTAAAACATTTCTGAAAAATATTTCTTATATTACGAAATAATTTATTTTTAAAATATTCTAAATGTTTTTAAAAATATATATTTAATACGTTTTCTCGTAAAAATAGAAAATATTACAAATAACGTATTAGAAAACATTTTTTAAATATGTGGAATATATTTCGTTTGATTGTTTTCCGTATCATATATGGAAAACATTTTTAGTATCATTTCGAAAATATTTCCCTTTTCAACAGTGAAAACATATTAAATTAGATCTAAAACAATATTTCTAATATATTTTGTGAATATTTTCCTGGTTTTACTTTCCGGCAAGCATTCTCAAAATGTACTCCAGGTAATTTCTAAAATGTTTTACAAACGTTTTTGGGAAAATATTTTCGGGAAATATTCGGAATACATTGGGGAAACCAGCATGGAAATCTTCAGAGAAGGAAAACCTTTTGGAAACCAAGGAAAATATTTTCTTTTGATTGAGGAAATATTCCTTGCTGTGTGGGACATTGGGAGAACTCCATCGGGCTACTGGTTTGCTTTTAGGGGCCAGATTTTTAAGCGTTTTTTTTTTCTTTTTTTTTGCGATATTCAATTCACATTCGGTTAGGTTAGGTTAATAACATATAATTCAGACAGTATTGCCAAGCAAGCGTTCGCGAGTGAGGGCGGGTTACAGCCCCTCAGGACACGTTGTTTTCTGTCTTCGTTAGTGTTGGCCCCCATTACTAAACAATTACCCTCCATCGTTACGGATATAAATACTGGATCCGATATATACCATAAAAAATATAGTGAAAAAAATACGGCTGATACTTAGTTTCTCCCCCAATTTTGCACATATAGAATCTCCACTTTTACTTATTTCACAAAATATAGCTGAGCGAGCGAAGGGGTTAGAAGCCACGTAGAGCTCGTAGTTTTCCACCTTTATCACAATCTAGACAGAAGCAAGGTACTCGGTTTTCGAGCCATGAAACTAGTCGGAGGAGATACTAAATGCCGTACAAAAATACTAATCAATCTAATCTAGGTGGCCAGTAAAAGCAAGAACTGTTTAACCGAGTCAGAATAGGGCAAAGCTGATTAGCAGCTGTGTCAACTACAGTCAATATAGACGTAGGAAAGGAAACACTGTGTTCCTCATGTTAGTCGTTCGGTTCGTGACTTAACACATTCATGGAAACAAATTAATTTCATCGTGTCTTGCTTATAGCCTATTACGTGCTTAGAAGCGTACACTTTATACTACGTTTCTCAACATTATAAGTAATATTAGAGGTAAAATTGCAATACTTTTTCGAGTATTATTTTGTTTCTCCCCCAAATCACGTGGTAGTGACTGTGGCTGAAGTACCGGCTCAGTATACTTGTACCAGTTGATGGAGGTGTGAACTGGCATTTGTGTGTAGATTCATTTTAGGACGACTTAAATGTATGTACGCGATAAAAGCTATTGTGGAAAACGTATTAACCAATTGTGCTAGGAGGCCACTAAAAAGCATGAATGCCGCCTAACTGGCTTAGAGCAGGCGTATCAGGGACGGTGGGTATACACTAACGAGGATACCACAAAACAGTATATGGCATAAAACACCTTATGTGTAGATTTGGGGAAGATACTAAATGCCACCCTACTTTTTGTTTAATTATATATTATTCTGCAAATATTACCGATATATGGATCCGTAAACGTGGTCGGTTACAATAACAACTTACTTTGTCGCGCGTTTCTTCAATACTGAAGCAAGATTAGGTCCGGTGTTGTTTTAAGGCACAGTAGATTTGTAAAATTTAATAGGGTTATATAATTAATCAAACTATATGAGGATATTACCTCTTACATCCCCCCTTTTTTTAAGTAATCGGAATGCTTTCAAACACGTAGTTCTCTGTAAGGAAACTGTGGTGAACTAAATTCGTATGTCAATGCAGTGTATTAAATCACGATTAATAACAATAAAGCTGGCCTACAGGTACGGCATTTAGTAACATAGTGTTTCCGCTATATTCGCGTACTCGTGTATGTCCACCGTCGCTGACGCACCTGCTTCCTACGGACGCATCCGTGGCAATCCACTAGCTTCGCCCTACATTTACACGGGTTAGATATCTTTCGTGCTTTTAAGCGGCCACTTAGCACAGGTTGTTTATGTTTATATCAATATCGATTTTATGATGCATGTCCATATGTATTTATACCCATAATTGTTAAGGTCTCCTACAGCGGATTTGTATCCATAAATGAAACGTTTCCTGTCAGAGACAATTTATGCAATACTACTAGTATATTTTGTGAAGAAATAACTAACCCATAAATTCATGTATGGTTGCGTAATTAGAGATGCACTTAAAATTCTTGCATAACGAATAATATTAATATGTGCATACGAGATTATTCGATTCCTTCTATTAATAAAATAATAAATTACTAGTTGACCCTGCGCTCTCTACACAGCGCATCATTCTCATATGACCATGACTCTCCTTATCATTCCTCAAAACATCTGTACATGTCCCTTTACAGACACAAGTGAAAGACATCTTGATAAAAATTGGCAATGGGTATCATAATTAGGAGATAATTTTCGATAATGTTTTTTTCAAAATCTCGCATCATTTGCAAGATTTAACCCTACTTCCGGTTGGAGTTAGTATTGTCGGAGGTATGTTAAATTTGATATATGAATGTATCGTAATGAAAATCGACAAAATGGTATCATAAAGTGGAGAGTTTATAAACTATTTTTTGAATATCTCGCGCCGTTTGCGAGACATGATTGTTAATAAATTATTTTCTTAATGTTTCAGATCAGCAAGGACCATATATGGAGATAAAGCTGTAGGATACGTCCAGCTTAAGAGAGAAAATGATCGCTGCATTATTAAAGGCCGCGTAACGCCAGAACACAAGGTTAAAAATAAAAATTACACCGTTTGTGTAATCATAAATGAAAAAGAAGAAAAGGTAGAAGTGGCCAAATGTGAAGATTGTGCAGCTGCAGCAGGTTAGTTAAAGTTTATGACCTTAAAGAATATATTTACGCTGTAGGAATTTAATAGTCGCGGATGCACTTTGAATTTGGTTAGTTGGTTTAATTGACCAGAGTTTATCAATTAAACCAACCTTTCAGCATCAAAGCTATACGAGACGTGGACCAGCTTAACATGGAAACCGAACCACATGAGCTTCCATTGACTCGGGTCTCCCGCTCTAAGGTTGGGTATGTTAGAATGGAATTTGTGTCAGTGAAATGAAGATAGAATATTTACAAATTGCTGTGAGAATCAATTGCTTTACGTTCGACAATCTAACGATAATACAATAAGTCTAGATTTTCACGTGAGTTGCTTTGGTTGCTCGGCAAACATCAAGGAAGTGTTGAATCTTTCTAAAGTATTACAGACTTGCAGGCAGCAGTATTTCTTGTAATAAGTCATCTAATCCTAACACTGGTGTATGGTATACAACGTACGCTTAAAAAAAATCGGGCTAACTTCTGGAGTCATACAATAGGACCTCTCTTTAGGGAATGGTTATCCAGGAAATCTGATATTACGGGAGTAATACGGCAGGGATCTGTGTAGTTAGTATATGTATCAATGTGGTACATCATCGTGGAATCCGAAGTTGTTTACTCATATTCCTGACTGGTTCGCGTGAGTTTTGCTGAAAAGCTTCCCGAACTGCTTTAACTTTCTCTTCATCCATCAGTTTCTTGTCACTGCCTTTCTTCCTCAACACTGAAAGTTTCCAGCAATTCTTTTAGGTCACCGAACAATGTAACGATGGTCTTGTGGTTCTGTTTCCTTAATTTCCCTGTACGATCACAAGCAACTTGAGTTCAGCAAACCGCAAACAACACTCAATTTTTTGACGCACAGTAAACGACGCAATTTCCAACACTTTTAAATCATCATCAAAAGGATGCGCTCCACTAATATTGTTTTCGATCTTCCGTGTGCTGAAGATAAAACTTGTCCAAAAATTTAACCGCGCAACTCTTTCATTGTTAACTGCCAGATACTTACATTTCTTATTGGTGTATTTCCAGCTGATACACTGCATTTAAATTTACTTAATCGTAATGACAGGTGTGCATTACCGTGTTCGTAGCTGCTGGTGCTAAAAGATAAGAATGTTGTAAAGTAGGATAAATGAGACTCAGTCATGTTATTAGGTAAAATACAAATAATGTTATATCAATGTGTTGTAAATATATGTTAATATGCAATAAAATCTTTTATACTTATTTCGTTTTAAAGAAAAGTCTTATTATTTACTTATTTATTTTTTGCAGGCGGCTGTAAACACGCTGTAGCATTTTTAATGTGGATACATAGACGGAGTGAAGAGCCAGCAACCACGTCCACTACATGCTACTGGAAAAAGTCTGTTCTGCCATGTGTTGGTGGGGCAAGAAAATTTGTTTGTAGTAGTGCATTGGTTTCTTCAAACGTTAATGTACCATTCGTTCCTGCTAGAACAGACCTTTTGTCAGCAGTGATTGAAGAAGGTAAAAGAAGAGGGCGACAGAACTTGTTAATTAGTCATTCTACTCCAGTTACACCAATAGATGAACTATCGCTGCATAACTTATGTTGCTGGTTTTCTTTCACTAGAAAGAATACTCTTGATGAGTTTCAAGAGTTCTGCAGCAGTATGATGCAGGATTTCGCTTGTATTGAAGCTTCAGAACTGACGTCATCTCAAAGTGAGTCCGAGCTATGGCATAAACTTCGCTTTGGAAGGATTACTGCTTCAAGAATTTATGAAGCTAGTCGCTGTCATACTACTCACGGTAGTCTTGTGGAAACCATATTGGGTTCTCGCAGTGTAGAAACTCAAGCTATGGTACGCGGATGCAAACTTGAATCTTCAGTTCTTCACAGGGTCGAAGAACTGACTGGTAGGAAATTTTCCAGGCGCGGACTAGTTTTGAAGCCAGATTTGCCTTTCTTTGGTGCATCACCTGATGCTGTGGACGATAATTGTGTTGTGGAAATAAAGTGTCCCCAGAACACTAAATCTGTAAAAAAAAAATATATACTCAATACAGGCTCTCCGGCTTCAAAATATCTAGCACAGATTCAATTTCAGATGCATATTGCAGGTAAGAGAGGAGGACTGTTGTGCGTTGCAGATCCACAATTCGAAAAAACAAAGAATGTTGATATTCATCTTATTAAATACAATAAGGCTTTCATGGCAGAAGTTATTTTCCAATCAAAAAAATTCTGGGAGGTTGCTATATTTCCGAAACAGTTGCATCGTTAATAAGCTTTTTCTTAAAAAAAAAAAAAAAAAAAAAAAAGAAATACAGGATGGCCCAAAATAGGTATTCTGTAAATACTAATCAGCTCATTGCATTTTATATCATTTCTTATTTTTATCCATCAGGTAGACTTAATTTCTTTATTATTTGTTCTTAATGTTTTTTTACTTATACGTTAAACTCGGAACAGCCAAAGCAAATAAATCCACAGACTAGAATGTTATACTTGATCAATGCAGGGGTGTAAAACTACTTTTGGGCCACCCTGTATTCTTTTATTTCTCTGGTGTCAGTTTCAATTTGCAAGAAAGATGTAACTACTGATGATTGTTTTATTCGTTACTTTAATTAAGTGTATTTAATCATGTATCAAGAAAAATGTCGGTAGAAAATTGTTTCTGTCACTTTTACACGAAAAGAAAAAACGATTGTGGATAATTGAAAATAACAATTAAGAGATAATAATAAAACTAAGAATATTAAGGATGTTATAGGTTACATATTGAAAAGTGAAGACACTCTTTGTATTTCATTACATGTAGCTTCCATTTATATTCCAACATACCCTGGTATCTTTCTCAATACACATGCATCGTTGAGTGCATGCAAGAATGTGTGCATATTGAGGAAGACACCAGCGTGTATTGAAATATATACCAAAGTACATTTAATTGGGTACGAAGGCTTATTTTCGTGAAACCAAAAAATCAAGTACTATAACAAATATTCAGAATCAACTTTGATTCAGTTCGTTGGAAATGTATTTTATATTCTCTTTTTACTTTACAAAATTTATTTTGTTGAAGATACTATGTACTATTGTATTCTACAATGGTGAATATTGTATAAAATGTAACTGTTTATTTACTACTAATAGAATATGTCATTAAACATTCCTTTGAACTAAACATTAAGCATTCTAGATTTAAGTTATGAATTCAATTGTCTATTATCTTTATAAATTTTGGTGTAAATACACGGGGAGATTCTTTCGGTACTAGCCCCAAAAATGCAAATATTTCAAGTCCGAAGCGTATAATTATGAAGCATGCATCAAACAAATATAGGTCCTTGGGAAAGAAGGGGAAAGAGTCCTTATGTCGCCGAGACAACTGGCGCCGTATTACGCATTACCGTATTTACAATATGAACACTGACCTGATATTGTGTTGGTGCTGGCAAAGGGCAACGATGTACACAACAGAGGCGTGATTTTATAGTTCGTAACTACAGCGATAGGTTCCTTTAAGTAGTAGCATGTCGAATGTTTGAATAAATATGACGGAAAGTTACATCAAAGCTAACCATTGCAGATGTCGCGAAAAGACTAGAGAAGACGTAACCCCAAACATGACGTGTTGCGTTGAACTGTGCTTCGACAGTAGTGACAAACATTACCAGCATCATCTCTAGTAACGACATGCTTGCAAGGCGTGTGTTACGTATGCATATTTAGAATGTACTGAATAGTCTTGGAGATAATGGCAATTACTTGAGTCTAGTAGCGAAATAATCACTCTGTATGTCTTTGTTATAAAATTAGTTCTATTACTGGTTAACATGTGATTTGAGTCATATTTCATGTTACCTTCTTATGTTTTAGATGTGAAATTGGGTCCTGTTTATAATAGCAGTAATGTAAATAATGTTTAGAATGTTCAGTTCTAAATATAAAATGTTTGTTTTTTCAGATTTGTTTCCTTTTCCTCAAATTACTAGTTATATAAAGTAGTTCATGGTTATTATACTTAATGAAGGATTTATCCATAACTAGCATATACACGTGTATCATCGCACTAAGCAATAATCTGTGGTTAGTATTGAATTTATGGCAGCAGTCTTTTTCCAAGATCGGACTCATTTTTCATATAGATTCTCACAAAACCAATGTGAAACACTGACTGGTTGGTGTGCACAAGGATTGAACAACCAAGTAGTTATTCACTGCCACGGTAAGCCGGACACCAGATTTTAATTTTGACCCAGAAAAATGTTTTGAGTTCAAAATGAGGCGAAATTGATTATCTTCTTTATTTTCCTAGTGGTGTGTTGGATGGTCTAAAACTCGTGCCCGTGCTTAGTGGGGAGAGGGGGTGATGATAAATATAAAATGAAGATTAAAACATAATATGATTTTATTTCGGCGGTAGAGCTCGGTAAAGATATGATGTGACAAAACCGCATAAAGCAAGTGTGTATCAAAAAAAAAAAAAAAAAAAAATACCACTGTATCGTGAAGTGAGGGTTACGTGTATGGCAGGCAACCAGGTGGTTCATTGTTTGCATTCACTTTCCTTTGCAATATTTTGCCTTGGAAAAAAAAAAGGTCGAAGCCGTTGTGGTATTTGAACATGGATCGCTAGTTGCAAGTCATACATGTTACCCATAATCCATGTCAAATAGTGATAAGTTTTTTGTCAGACACTTTGGTGCAAGCGGCCTTGGGTTCGATTTCCAGTAGAGGCACTGTGCGAAAAGGTATAACAACTTTTTCGGCCACTCATCCTTAGTGAAGTTTTTCCTGGTTTTACTCATTCACAGTATAGTACCTAACATACACGTTCCAGTCAACTTCCTTCCCCCTTTCCCGGATAGTGTGCTGCTCGTCATTCCTCAGACATGACGGGTTTATGGCCATGGAGTCAGTAATGTGCAGAAGTATGTGAAAAGAAAATACATTTAGGGATGTTGGAATTTTCCCCAGCTTTCTTTTTTATTTTTATTTATTTATCACACGAAAACCCTACCTGAAAAAATATGCTCCAGATCTTGGATTGAAATAATAAGCATAACGTGAATATAATTACCTTCTTCAATCGTGTTTCTCAATATACTCCTAGTTTCAGAGTTGGGTGAAAATATGTATTCAAGAGAACTTGAGCAGAAAATAATCGAAAAAATATAGCTTTGTGAATCATACATAACTAATTTTGTTTGCGTTTGATCAAATTCGCTTTAGGTGTTAAGCTGAAATTTACTATGTAAAAATGAAAACGATTTTGTGATTGGATCACGAGAAAACGGCTAAGCCGTATGAAGTGAATTTTTGAATGTAGTTACCACGTACCTCAAAGAGGGTGTGTATTATGTTCCTCTTACTGAAATGCGTATTCTAACGGGGAAACGGAGGGTCAAAATCTATGCAAAAATTTAGTACCTCACCATGCTTTCTCGAGGTCGAATTGTGTCAATGGTGCAAAATGTGTTCCACGAAACGTGTGTGTTAAATATATGTGCAAATTTAAAAGCTCAATTTTCATCAACAAAACCCATTAGACTAGTTTAAAAAAAATGGTTTTCATAGCCACTATACCATCGTCCCTTGCTGAAGATCCATTATATAGTGATTGTTATTAATGTTTTAGAAATTCTACAAATGCAATAGCAATCCAGTGACTGGATAGAGCTCCATCGTAATTAAATGGTTAGCGTTCTCGCCTTGGGCGTGGAAGATGTAATTTCGATTTCTAGTGGTAGCTTATATGGTTATCACCTATCTCTGAGATATACGGTGCTGTCCTCCGGCATTATGGTATGTTCAGCTATGTTGCAGACTTTTTTTTTTACTTCTCTCTCTATACATTTTGGTCTAAAGGAGATAGCTGATTAATGAAAAAAAAAAATGTGCTTTCTCGGCGGATATCGAACACGGGATTAGGTGCACACAAAAGGCATATGCGCTAGCTAGTGGCAACGGTGAGGGCTCGCAAAATAGTTATAGACGTCTTTTCAAGCATAACTATTCTGCGACATGGCTGCACACACACACAATAGCCGAGGGAAGCATGGTGTGTCTCAGAGAGGTATAGCATCATTTTTGACAAAAACCTGCACAAGTGACATGCAGCAGAACAAGCAAGCCTCTTCCTCCAATACGATAACATCCATCCCATGTTTTATAATTAATCCAAATTGCTCTGAAGAACATCTGTTGGGTTGTCAGTTTTCAAAATATGGCTGAACAAATGTTACGTACATTGAACATCGTACCTCAACAATACCGTAACTCAATACATATAAAATAGAATCTAAAATTATATAAAAGCACATGTTGGTTAATTTTAATACTGTTTAAGTCAGGACCCTTTATACCTAAACTGAAATGGTATATTATACTAATAGAAATCATTTCTGCAGTTTCATCACCATCTTCTTTCAAAATTGGTACCTTATTAGAAAAGAAACTGTACTTACCCTTAGTAAGAGATCCCTGATTAGACGCCACGTCATGTGAGGTTTGTATAAGGAAAGGCAAGGAAGTTCTTACATTCATTGATAAAGATAAGGTTCCGCAATTTGGTCCACGGATGCGCCCTTCTCTACCTATTCACTCGTATTACTTACATTTTACATCTATCGATAAATCTGTAATACCACCTGCGGAGTTGAGGAAACCTGTCATTGTACAGATCTTTACATTGCTAGCACATCTTTATCATGATGAGGGCCTCCGCTGGTGGTGGGCATCTTTTTTTTTTTTTTTCCTGTTTTCGCATACTATCAATATCATTCGCTGAATTATTCGTTTCTCGCTTCATGGCTTAATGTTCTCATGCAATAACAATAATAGCATTTTTAAAAATACTTTTTTTCTATAAATTGATAAGCATTGCAGCTGTAAATTTAAAATAATATTTTTACTTCAATTCATATTACTTTAGGTTCTAGTTTTACTTCCATTTATTCTGTTGACAAAATTAATTTTAAAATATTCTGTTTATCGCTTACGCACTTTACACGAGGAATAGTTATGCTAAATGCCAATAGATGTTCATTAGAAAATTTGTGAAATTAATAGTTTAGCAAAAACTATCTTGAATTTACATTTTCTCTTATTGACACAAAATGAGAAGAAAAAACATCAAGAAAGAATAGCTTACAACAATTTTTATATAGTAGTTCCAAGTTAAAATTTAATATTTAAATTCTTTCATACTTTTTTTTTCTTTCTGTGTAATTAGTGAAGAATCAGATCAAACGTTTGCACACAGTTATCGTATTCAACAAAACATATTTGATAAGTAAACATAACATTAACACTGGTCAAGTTCGGTATTTTTATTACAGATAAATTTGACGTTTTACTTTGTATTCTTCGTAACACTTCTTGTACACTATTAAAGTTATTGTAAACATTTACGAAGTTTTAATGGAAATAAGTGAACAACGCAGATTCTGAAACCAAGTTTGTATAGGTTTGGTATTTAAAAAAAAAAAAAAAAAAAAAAAACTACCTGTTTTAAAACAAAACTTTATTTTCAAATCAATATATCACTACTCTGAAACATGTTTTTATATTTATATACAAACTAGCATCGTTCACCCCGCTTCGCTGCGGTCACCCCGGAACGCAATAAACTTTGTTACTTAGATAATTTTTACTTTTTCGCTTTCAAGTGATATGATAAAAACCATAGAAGATTGCAGTAAATCTTAACATTATATCGCCTGTCATTTATGTTAACCCGCCCCGCTTCGCTGCGGTCATCCCGGTGCTGGCATATTGTAAAAGTGTCTGTAAAAATAAGCAAATCAATTAAAAAATTTTAAACAGAAGATTCAAGCTATTTTCCGCTGTATATCGCCTGTCATTTATGTTAACCCGCCGAGTGACACGGTCATGCGGGTTGCATATAAATACGTTTATTTTTACCTATGATGAACTAATAACAAAGGATTTGTACGTTATGGACACTTGAATGGTCAATTATCTCAAGACACTGGTAATTAAAAATTAAAGTGATATGATAAAAACCATCTAGGGTCCAAATCCTAATAACCCCCCAAAAATGAAAGAAATTGGTTCAGCCGTATTAGCGTGATGAGCGGACAAAATATTGTACGTTCTCTTTTATATATATAGATCTGTGAAAAGTATAACTAATTCAATACTTAAAGTAGATTTGCTCCTTTTAACAAAATACATCGGTTTCAACGTTTAAAAAAAAATCTGAATAAGATTAGGAGAAAAACATAGTAAAAGTCACATAATCGATTTACAACAAATGCAAAATTACAAATGCTTAAGAAATAAAGTTAATAAAATACTTCTGAGTATTGTGAGTTGGAACACCTGGACAAAAGAACACATAATAGTCACCCAATCATAACAGTTAAGTTTAATCATCCCGATCGTATAATTAAATTATGAGTTTCTAAATTCAAACATTTATTAAAAAATAGCATTTATGTACTTTTTTAAATAGATATATATAAGCAAAGTAAGCTAAATTAGACACTTTATACATACACTTGTAATTTTTTGATTATATACATATACACCAGAAAATGTATTGATCTCAGACAAGTTTGTAAACATATACAAGATCTGACTGAAAGTAATGAAATTGACTGCATAAAATTCATTGAGATATGCTTACATTCAGTAAAATTCTTCGAAATTACATTATTGAACATAACTATATCCTTGCCACCGGTTCTGCCATACGTCGTACTTTGCCTGGAAGCCTTTCAAAGGATCTTTACAGCCTTCGTCACAGCGACTTGCATATTATATAACTGCTAAAAAGTGTATCCTTTTGAGCTAAGTTCGAGCAAGGGAAACAAGTAGTAGTATGATTAAGCACCCAGGTGTTGGCGATCTGCGGGCGGAAATCATGTCTATGTTTTGCATCCACTTAAGCACTTCTACGTAATACAACACTGATCGTTTGCCAAGTAAAAACCATAAAAGACAATTTATTGTCGACGCTTTTTCCTCATTCTCCGAACATTTTGTGCTACACTCTTGTGATTTCGGTAGAGTATCCTTCCCGTAGGCATTCTGTATTTGCATCTCGCTGTTGGATTTTTAAAGTTTAACCCAAAATCGACAGTCCTGTATTTTGACCGTTACGCGACGCTCAAACAGCTATCCACTTCGCAAGCTATCCATGTTCTGTTAAACTCCACAGACAACTGAGGAGAAATCGATCGTTTATCTAACATTTTCCACCAAGTATCACGCCATGAAACTTAGTCATCCGGCCCTTGTGAGTAGCCCAAGAAAATCAATATGATTACTGTCTGGACAGACTTTATATGTATAGAAATTATGATTTTTGTAACATGTAGACAATCCTTAATAAATATGTTATATATCATAAGTATTTACAAGCGAAATAAGCACAAGCAAAGCATAGTTTTATATACTCAATATGAATATACTATACAGTAGTTACTTTAATTTCTGTGGGTTTTTGAAATTTCGGGAAAGTCAGTAGAGATGTGTGGGGATTGCAAATAAAAATAATAACTAATCTCATTTGGAAATCACTGTAGCTATTCGATATATTTCGATTAGTTTTTGTTGGGGTTTTCACTTTGCCCAGGAACATCAAAAACACAGAGAAATTTAAAACAGTTCATTTAAAGTGTGACCTTTGGGGATGGCAGATACATGAGTGTATTACATATGCAGTGCCCCTGCATATTGCATAACCCAGCAGCTACATATACGCAATTATCAATATTCCCCAACGAGCGTATTTGTAAGCACGAATGGGGAGTTAGTAACTTAAAATCTCTCAGACGACGAATAACTCGTTCAATGTTTATTCTTAAGCTTGCAATTCTTTTAGTTTCCTTACAATTTTCTTTAGTAAAAACGTTGTTAGCTGGAAGACTTGGAGGCCGTACAAGTTTGCAATTTTTTTGAGCTAGTAAGGTTTCAATATGCTTGAAGCCTCTATCAGCCATTACGGTTGTCCCATTTCTTACATGGTTTAAGTACCCACTTTCTTCTAGAAGAATGGTATCTGATATTCTTCCACCATAATCTTTAGATACAAAATTGATTAACCCGTCCAGAGTTGCTGATATTAAATACTTTAAAGTATTACACTTCTTATATTCAGACCAAGTCAATGCTTGATGTACTGGATCTGATGGTTTTTCTATCTCGATTTCGAAGCACTCTATTATACTTTCCACATTTATGTATCGAGCCAGAAAAGAATGTGGAAGTTGTCGTTTTATCATTTCTGATGGCGGCCATATGATTAATTGTTTGAAATTATGTGCAACAACTGGCAAGTATTTTCTAAATAGAAAGTTTGCATATGAACGCGACACTCCAAAATCATCAGCCAATACTGTGAACGTATCACTTAATCGTATTTTTTTAAGAACAAGAAAGACAATATCTTTAGGAGATAATCTATGAGTAACATTTCCAATATCTTGGGCTAATAAATCCACAACATATAAGTCTTTTTGTGAAATCCCTATATACTGCATTGGGTTTCTCGTGAAAAGGGTGCGAGCTCTATTCAAACTGATTTCTCTCATATTTTGGTCTTGTTCTTCTTCACTGTTTTCGTAGTCCATTGATAAGTTATCATCCTTTTCCCATTCAGAACACACATCATTCTCATGTAATTCACTAGAGCTGGAAGTGTAAACATCATCTACGTCTAAAACTGCGAACTTGTCTGGAGACGAACTAGTATCTCTTAGCGGCTGCTTTATCGGTGAACATTTCACACTGTTTACTGTACCCAATGTTGCAGGTGTACACATTGTGCTTTTACTCAAATAACGAACAGGCTTGGCTTGCACAGCAATGTGACGAATATTCAGTTGGTTTATGGAAGCATCCTCTTTCTGTGTTTCTCGCGTTTCAAGAACATCTGCAAAATAGAAACAGATGACTATTAGTAGGTCAATAATATCAGCAAATAAATAGCTACTGAGGAAATGTGGAAACTAAGAACAAATTTGGAAACTCAGAAATGAAACCAGAGAACTCTACTAGAAAGTATACAGAAGGCTGTTTCATCCTTATGGTAGCAATTTGCAGTCACCACCAGAGGCGTTAGTTTCGTGTCAGCATGGTGACGCACGCAGTACGGAGAAGCCAGACACTTGTGTACAAGCCGTGCAGAGGAGAGACGCGTGTGATCAGAATGCCGCCGAAAATCGACTTTTTTTTGGGGAGGGCTACATCATAGCACTTTCTGATATTGGCTACAGCTATAGCGAATAAGAACACTACAAAAAGAAAGGTTTCACAGTGTCTGATAAGGGAATTAATGCAGCCATCCATCGCAATGCAAACCCAGAGCAAACCATTGCCACGCGTCGTCAAAAGGAGCAAAAGAAGCAACCGGCTCCACAACGAGTCAAGACGTCATTGCCAAGATTTGCCAGTTTGTGACCAAGGAGAATTCACCCACTCAACGTGCCATAGCGAGGCGTGTTGGACGGTCAACTGCAACTGTACACCGAATCATACGATAATTTGGGACTCAGAAGTGCACACAAGCGGCGGGCCCATGTTCTGAAGCCAACGCACATCGCAGAACGGCGGGTGGCATGCAAAAGGCTGTATGAAGGTTACCTGGCAGGTGACAAATGGCGTTATGTCATCACCTTCAATGAAGCATAGGTCTACTTGACGGGATCCCAGCAGATGCGTGCAATTTACTACCGCCGCAATGATGGAACCGATCATGCAAAGTGGGTTCGCTCCTGCAAGGAGAGTTTTCCAAAGGGATTTATGGTAGTGACTTGTTTCTGTGTAAAAGGAAAGCTTACGATACACCGGGTGTCATCAAATGTCAAGGTGAATGCAGCGTATTATATCGAGCATGTACTGGAACCCATCTATCGCCAACATGCCCCGGCTTTGTATGGCAATGACACTGACAGAGTGTTCATCCACCAGGACAAGGCCAGCAGCCATACTGCCAAACAAACGGTGGCCTACATGACACGTATGGAACAGAAGACAGGTGTAAAGGCTATCCCATTTCGAGACCTCCCCGTCAAGCCACCAGCATCCATTATGGACTTCTGTGCTTTCGGCCTCCTCAAACGGAACATCAATAAGCGTTGTCCGACCACACTTGGTGGCCTTTGAAAAGTGTGCAAGGAGGAGTGGGCGAAATTGGATCAGGCAGTGCTTAATAGAGGTCTCCTTCAGTGGAAACTACGTGGCGTGCAATCGTTCACCAACGGGGCTCTCACATCGCACATGATCGCTGGTGGAAACGGGCTTTTATGCCCTAGGGCACGGGTTTGTACTTCACTGCCATAAGGCTGAACCAGCCTTCTGTACATGTCAACCACATTACTAAGTAAGAACGCTATTAAGTAAAGTGGGTTTGAATAAGCACCGTCTTGTTCCTATGAATATATTTTCAAAGTGAACTTAGAATACTTCTTTATCTTACTTAAGAATGAGCTGCTCAGCAACACACTGTCTTGAAGTGGGTACCTCAGCCTGTTCCTGAACAAGTACGAAGTCTGTAACGTCATACACCTTGCTTCATCCATGTTGCATTACAGAGGAAAGCTGAAGTTGCCCACCAGACGTAAAGTCGGACATTTCAATGCAGCAATGATTTTTGAATCACCGAAATATAGTATCTTTTTTTTTACTTATTTGCCTGTTTTGCATACAAATGAGAATATTCTCGAGTACGCATACAGTTGTCAAAATTACAAAATAATTACATATATGTTATTAAAAAACTTACAATAGAGTAACACATACATAACTATGGCTATTATAGGCTTACACATTCATAACATAATTAACAAAAAAACACTTATACATTGCCTTCAAAAAACTCATTTACCGAGTAGAAACACTTATCTACTAAAAACTCGTGAAGATCAGATTTAAACACAGAATATGTTTTGTTTTGCTTAAGAAAGTCAGGTAACTTATTGACAATTTTTGTACAGTTAATATATACGCTTTTTTGAAAAAAAAAAAAAAACAAGAAATTTTGGGGGGATAACATGCAAATTATTAACGAACCGAGTATTGTATTTATGGACGTTACTGTTTTCAATAAATAAGTGTTGAATTGAATTCATTACCGTGTATGTGAGTATGGTACATAAATACATCAAAGTGGTAAATAAATACGCGAAATTAATTAATATTCATAGCTTCCTACCTTGATCGTTATCATTGGTGGTTAATTCTACTTCACTAGATAAAGCTTCTTCAACAAGTCTTATTCTTTGCCTCTTTAATGACGCTCCTCTAGGTTGTAGAGAAAAAAGTGGTGTCCTGGGCTGGCAATCGAATATATGTGGCACAACATCACTTCTCATTTTAATGATCACATGTTTCATTAACTTATATCGTACGTAATTTTCCATATCTTCTTCCAACTGAAACAAAAAAATCGAAAACTTACAATCTACAATTTTATTGAAAAACGTGTAAATATAAGTTTTATACCAATATCCCATTTTCTACCCCGATCGGGAACAGCAAACTGAAAATGCATATGGCAAGCAGACGAATTTTGAAATATGGTGAGTATCAGTTTCCGATTTTCAAGAAACATAAGTTGCAGAATAAGCTACAGAATCAATTCTTAGTATCTTTCATTCACAGTTATTAACTTACATTAAAAGATTGGTGAAAATTAAATTTGATCTCTACGCATTATTATATTAATACTGTACCAACTCGTTACGGTTAATGAAGAGGTTGAGGCTGATTTAAATGTATCATTACACTAACTTAGATTTTTTTTTTACATACTACTCAAAATGACACATTTCAGGTTTAATATTGTTTGGAAACTGAACCGATAGTCCACAAAATATTATGAACTTTTCTTTATATATATATATATATATATATATATATATATATATATATATACGACGTCTGAATCTTTGTTAAGAATATAAAAAAGTTATTCTCCATTGAGAGTAAATAAAACGTTAGGTGATAAAACATAAAAAGGAAATTCTTTATTACATAGATAGGTAGTTCTAATAGTACCTCACTAAATATTTATTAATCTGCAATATAAATATGTTGGGTTGGTTACTTTTGAACTATTTAGCTACACTAAACTCATACCGAATCTTAACCGGATTAACTATATAATTATGAATATCACACTTATTTTCTTTGGAGCGAGAGACTTGGTTCGATTTCCCGGTGGAAGCTCTTTTATTTTGGATGCTACGTTAAGCTGTGACGCCACGTCTCATTCAGCCTTTGCTCCTGAAAGGAACGATAACTTACATCAAACCAAATCAAAATAAGTATACATTTCCAATTTGAAAGCGTGTAGCTTCTAACTTTCTTAGAAATGTCATCGATATATAAACTTTGTGGTGGGCAGTTTAAAATGAAGTTGTATAAATCCTTAACAAATGTGAAAAATTTACTTTATTGTGTTACATACTATACTATACATAGTCCTAACAGGCCCGTATCCAGGGGTGTCTAGGGGGCGGGCCCCCCCTAAATTTTTGGTGGCCCTCAAATTTTTACAGTAGGCTTGCAAAAGAAGTATAATATGGTGATGAACTATCATATGGTTGGATCGCCTCCCCCCTAAGTTTTGGGGCTGGCTACGGGCCTGAGTCCTAATAATGATTAAAGAAAAGTGAGGTAAACTTTCTTAATATTACTAATTACCCAATAAACTACTGTACACGATTTTCTTCTTGAAATTTCATAAGTTTAAAAGCCTCAGTTTTGAAAGTAAGTGACTTCTAACTCAACGGCAATATATTTCTGCACAGTATACAGAAGCTGTATTTTATGGTTACAAGTGAAGCGTTGCTAGTATGAAACCATGATAAGTGGTATTAAAATTTGTAAGATTGCCAAAAGCCACATGTTTTCACTACCCTCTCTTATGCGTATACCCACCGTCGTCAAAGCGCCTGCTCTCTTTGGATGCGCATTCACTAGCTTCGCCCAGCTTGACTCCGTTAGATGGCGTTCGTGCTTTTTAGTGGTCACCTAGTACAGGTTGGTTTGTGTTTTTACACTAGTCTTTATGTGCCCCTAACCTAATGTAACGTAATCTAATTCAACCAAATATAATCAAATGCATTACATTTTGGTACTTCTTTTCGATTTTCAAATTGATTCGGCGATATAGCACTAATGCCTGGCAACCCGTAAGGGGGAGTTCTCGTAAAGAGAAACTGCACCCATGAATGCAACTCGTAACCTAGAATTAAATCTAAGGCACTGCAAGTAAATTCTATGGTGAAATAATTGCAGCACGTCATTAGCAGCCATAATATTAATCTGTTCAACTATTTGGTCATGCGCTAGGATATAACGTCCAGAAAGCTATAGGAAATAATTCGAAAAGCAAGACACAGACCAGAACGCTGGAGGGAATCGTTTAAAGCAAGAACATTTATTTATTTATTTTTAATTTGACAGGCTACCCTTAATCCTAAGCTATCACACATTATTTAAGTTTATTTCTGCCGCCTGTACAATGATCCTTATAAATACGTTGTAAGTTGCCATATACTCAATTTCCTTGTAAATGTTCGAAATTGTGGTGCATTTGAAATTAATCTACTACTACGAAATTATATTTTAATAATTGAATAAATACTATAACTATACTTACATTGAAATGATCTTCACAAACAAAACACACGGTCCTTTTTCCGATGCTGTTTACATCACGTCCAACAGCTTTTATCCATGCTTGCCTTCGCTTTTCATCCTTTGGAACGTTGATGAAAAGTTTTTCCGGTGTTCCTATGGTGGTATTCGTACACAATGGTACTATACCCACTTATAGGATGTTTTTGATGTTTCCATGTTCTCTTCTCGTTTTCACTGCGATGGCATAAACATTTAAATCCAATCAGCAATAAATACAATGACCAAACAAACCATATGTTATTTTATATACCTTGCAAACAAACCACTCAGTGAAAACTATATAACCTTCTTCTTCTACTACCGACTACAAACGTCATCAACATGGACGTCGTTGTCTTGAGCGCACGAGATAGAGCCCAAACTTTAATCGCTATTTTGGGTTATTTAGCATGCTCGGAGAGACGTAAGGAAGTGTTTTCCGTGATCAGCAATTGTAATAGTATTTTTCAGTGTGATAAAAAAAAAAAATAAGTGGAAATGTCCATTGGAAGTAGAAAATGAAATATATCTATTTACAAGTCACTGTTATGCCGTGTAGCCTGTACCGTAAAACATTAATAATGAAAGTGAATGATTGTGAAATGATTTAATGGAATAAAAACGGAACATTTTGAGATAATCCGTGGATACGACATTGACCAGACAAGCTAACATGGTCTGGTAACAAGAGATCCCTTCCAGTAGTCTACCACTGAGTCATTTTGTCTCTATTCTTTGAGTTTAAATAATATAGTCATTTCGCAACCAAGTCAATTCATGGCCCGACTTATACAGTATTTTCACTTATACATGCTATTTACTGCCTGAATCTGATCACTTTAATAAATTAAATAGTCAATAGTGTTGCCCACGATACATAAAATATTTTGTCTCGTTTCGAAAATGAGACGGATAACGTGGGGAGAAGTAGAGTTTCAAACTTGAGACGGGACGAAAATGTTCTGTGGTCTCGTCGGCTATAATAGTTCGTCCAATATTTAGGTCTCAAACAATGTTTTGTTGTTACACGATTCATAATATAAAACCTATAAGTTCGTGGAGTGATTATACGAACAATGTGAAGAACATCAATAATCGTTTGATGATATGCAAGTAACGATATAACATACTGTAATAATAAAGATATTTAAATGTGGTTGCATTTACTCTTTAAGGAGTTCTCGCACTGCGGAAGCATTTTGATCAATTCTTCATTAAATTAGGAAACCTACAGAGGAAAAAATTTCTACACAAATTACAAAACAAGAAAACAAAATCGAGACCAGACGAGAAAAGTTCTGAGAATCGAGACGAGAAGACGAGTAAATGTTATATCCTGTCTTGTGAGTAACACCAATTGACAAACATATTGTATATTCGTAAATATGTCATTTAATAATACATATCGCGTTATGAAAGGTATTTATATATATCTTGATACTGATGGAACGACCATACATTGCCGATTTGTATTCCATCAAGCGACCTGGTCGATCAGGCGACACTATATGGTCGTCCAGTGGGAAACCGTGTTAGATTGTCTCCTCTCACCACGACTAGTGCGTAGAAATCAACTTTGAAAATTGACGTTGGTGGTCCCAACGGTGCTGAGATAACTTTTTCTATAACTGCAGTTCAGGGTTTCATCAGCAGGTGCGTAGGCGTATAGCTTGTCGAGCGTATAGTTCTATATACATCAAGGCGTGTTGGACCACTGGAAGTTCTCATTTCGCAGCTGGCAGCTGTGCTCATCATTGGCTCGTGCATGCACTTTGTTCTGTTCGCAGATAGAGAGATTTCTCACGGTTTCGAAAGCTAGAAGAAACAACATGAATGAAGGAATTAAACAATGATTAAAAAATAACTGAAAAAACTGACAGAATATTTTATATAGTAATATACAAGACGATAAGAAAAAGTATCAATGTTTTTAGCTTGTACTACTATGAGCAAAATAAATGACGCGTCTCTTTATTTTGAAGATTTTTTTTGAAAATATCTCCGTTTTCTTTATATGTTCTAAATTTCGGAAGGTTTGCCCAACAGGACAGGTTAATAACAAACCCGTTTTTAATATTTGTATTAGATATTATCTTAAAATAAATAAATTAGAAGCAAAAAACATTAAATCGACAGAAATCTCGAGAATTACCAACTCTGCTAAAGTGGGAAATTTTGAAGAACGCGAGGGAATTCTGCAGTTCAAAACGAAGCAGCGACATCGATGTCATTGAGAGAAACGTGGATTAGATCTACAAACGAAACGTTTAACGACACATTTCTAATATGTCTTATTACATGCATTATCAGCGAACTCCAAATATATGAATCTATGCTAAGTATTAACGTGTGGATAGAGCAAATAGTGGAAATAACCTATGGAAAAAGACGAATTCTCAGCACAATCGTAATGAAAATTTCTCATTACCGTAGAACAGGTTCAGTTCACGTTAGAAAACAATTAGCTCAAGCAGTTAAAGCAACTAGTCTGTATGACGAAGGTAGTGGGTTCGAGCCCCATGGAAGTGCCTTGTCATTTTTATTTGTATGGTTATTTTATTTATTTTTTATGTGGGAAAGATTCAAATTGTACATATGTGTAAAACTCATGACTCAACCAAAAAAGAAAAAAATATAGTTGTGGCACTTGCATTAGTGTTTCTAATTTTTGTTTGCAAAC
Source organism: Thermobia domestica (assembly GCF_964235325.1). NCBI lineage: Eukaryota > Metazoa > Arthropoda > Insecta > Zygentoma > Lepismatidae > Thermobia > Thermobia domestica. The sequence goes on along the minus strand of NC_137470.1, from coordinate 1,633,068 downwards.
AGTTTCGTAATTATTTCCCCTGTGCTCACTGCTCACTGCATGCTCACTGGTGCATAACGAATGTTTTCCAGTAAATGTTAATTCTAATTTGGAGAATTTTATAAAGTTTCACAATGTTTCTCACTTGATAGTCTTCTATCTACTTTTTGGACACTGATAACATATTTCCCTATATATTTTTAATTACGGAAAAGTTTTACAATGTATTTGTTTTAAATTGAAATTGTTTTGAATTTACCACATGAGGTAAGTAGCCCGAAGGAGGAGAACTGAAGTAGCTGATATTCTACGTAAAAGCAACCTGTTGTAGAATGATTATGCTTCTTACCTTCAGCACATAATCTTTACGTTAGAAAATCATACAGAAAAAAATCCTGTTTTTTCCTCTCCTATGACCACTCATCTTAAAGCTCTACATGTAATGATTCGTGTCACATAATTTGTGCTCTCCAAAGACATTCATATTATTATTATTATTATTATTATTATTATTATTATTATTATTCCTGAATATGCCACCGTAGTAGATAGGGGTCACTTGGGGGAGTTCTTTTCCTACTGCGCATGCGCAAACCCTCGACGCTGATTGGCTGGCCACGCCCCTTGACGCTGATTGGTCGGTGCAGGCCACGCCCCCGGCCACGCCCCTTGACGCTGATTGTTCACGCTCTTTTACGACCTCCTATCTACTGCGCTGACTGGCTGGCGGCGGACCACCGCCGATTGGCTGGTGCGGGACCCCCGCCGATTGGCTGGCACCGGACCCCGCCCCCTTAACGCCGATTGGCGGACCACGCGCACGGTCTTTTAGGAGTACCGCGCTGATTGGTCGGCGCCGGGCCCCCGCCCACTGGACTCACGTACCGCGCACATGCCCCATAAGATTCGTTCCCTTTTATGAGCACTTTTAACATAGCAGAAATTACACAGAGACTACGAACACATAACATAGCACATACAACATAAGACTATCTAACATAGCAGGGGTGCACTCGTTCCCTTTTATGAGCACTTTTTTCAACATAGCAGAGAATGGAGACCAATTTTTGACCTACTGCGCATATGCGCAAAACTGTTCCAATTCCGCCGGAGCAGAACTGTCGTTCTCTATATCAATGGTACCAGAACACACACATACACACAGGAGACCGCAGATTGTTCCAGTTTAGGAGCAGACTACGGCTATGCGCAGAAACATAAAATAAGACATAACACCCCCGTTCTCTTTTACGAGCACTTTATAGAAGCATAATAGAGCAGAGAATAAAAAAAATAACAACACACACACACACACACACACACTCACACACTTGATTGCTTATGTGCAGTAAAAATAAATTTCCAATTAATTACACATTGCACGCATGCGCAGAAAAATTACACTAGATTACAGACTGTCCCAGTTGCAGTGCTGGTCCCTGTTCAATAGAGCAGACTACGGCTATGGGCAGAAACATAAAATAAGACATAACACCCCCGTTCTCTTTTACGAGCACTTTATAGCAACATAATAGAGCAGACCGCAGATTGTTCCAGTTCAGGAGCAGACTACGGCTATGCGCAGAAACATAAAATAAGACATAACACTCTCGTTCTCTTTTACGAGCACTTTATAGCACCATAATAGAGCAGAGAATAAAAAAAATAACAACACACACACTTGATTGCTTATGTGCAGTAAAATTAAATTTCCAATTAATTACACATTGCACGCATGCGCAGAAAAATTACACTAGACTACAAACTGTCCCAGTTGCAGTGCTGGTCCCTGTTCAATAGAGCAGACTACGTGCAACAAGCAGGTCATAAAAGACTATGACCTATTTTTCATCCCCTAAATAACATAGTATACACCCATACTTGGTTGCGTATGCCAAATCCGATTTAGTACAAATAACACGCATGCGCAGAAACATTTACATTTCCGATTCGACCATGCGGGTAAAGAATACCACACTTATTTCTACCAGGGTCTTATAGTTTATGTGGCATACGCCCTTTCTATGACAATTTTAACCGATTTGGATGAAACTCGGTATATGAGGGTTTTCGAACATGCTGATTACGAATATCATACTTATTTTTACCTGGGTCTTATGGTTCATGTGGGATACGTCCTTTCTATGATAATTTTAACCGATTTGGATGAAACTCTGCATATGGGGGTTTTCGAACATGCTGAGTACGAATATCATACTTATTTTTTTAACTTGTCCTATAGTTTTTGTGGCATACACCCTTTCTATGACAATTTTATCCAATTTGGGTGAAACTCGGCATATGGGTGTTTTCGGACATGCTGATTACCAATACCACACCTACTTTTACCTGGGGCCTTATAGTTTATGAGGGATACGTCGTTTGTATGACACTTAAAACCTAATAACTCGAAAACGGATCCATATATTGAGATCCTGTTTCCAAGTCTGGTAATTGGTCATCAGGTACTACAAGATCCAAAACATTGACCATCGAGGTCAAAGGTCAACATACTTAAAACCTAATAACTCAAAAACGGATCCACATATTGAGATCGTGTTTCCACATTTAGTAATTGGTCATCAGGTACTACAAGTTCCATAATAATGACCATCGAGGTCAAAGGTTAACCTACTTAAAACCTAATCACTCGAAAACGGAGCCACATATTGAGATGGTGTTTTCAAATCTAGTAATTGGTCATCAGGTACTACAAGGTCCATAATAATGACCATCGAGGTCAAAGGTCAACCTACTTAAAACCTAATCACTCGAAAACGGAGCCACATATTGAGATGGTGTTTCCACATTTAGTAATTTGTCATCAACTACTACATGTTCCAAAATAATGACCATCGAGGTCAAAGGTCAACATACTTAAAACCTAATCACTCGAAAACGGATCCACATATTGAGATCGTGTTTCCACATTTAGTAATCGGCCACCAACTACTACAAGTTCCAAAATACTGATCATCGAGGTCAAAGGTCAACATACTTAAAACCTAATAACACGAAAACTGAGCCACATATTGAGGTGCTGTTTCCACATTTAGTAATCGGCCACCAACTACTACAAGTTCCAAAATAATGACCATCGATGTTAAAGGTCAAAATACTTAAAACTTAATAACACGAAAACGGACCCACATATTGAGATGGTGTTGCCACATTTAGTAATCGGTCATCAGGTACTACAAGTTCCAAAATAATGACCATCGATGTTAAAGGTCAAATACTTTAAACCTAATAAGTCGAAAACGGAGCCAAATATCGAGGTGCTGTTGCCACATTTAGTAATCGGTCATCAGGTACTACAAGTTCCAAAATAATGACCATCGAGGACAAAGGTCAACAGGTTATTAGAAAAAACACTAATTGGTGTTCTATAGTTGGAAGACAGCGATTAACGATTTTACAATATTCTAAAAGTTAGATAAACAGCAAAAAATGGAGCGATTTAATATAATATCCGAGTCTCAGCAATATTATAGACAGTTTAAAGATAATGGGAATTTACTGACAATTGAATTAACTCCTCCCCCAGAGGGAGAAAACCCCCTTGAATGGGTAGAAAACGGTATTAATGATTTGGTACGGTATGTAATGAGAGGTGTGCTCCCTCATCATCGTGTAGGGTTGACTTTTATAAACCAAAATCACCCAGATAAACCATTCTATTTGTCGTTTCGAACTGCTAATAATATGACTGCTGAAAATGTGTGGGGTGCGTTAGAAAAAGTAATTCAATCCAATACTTCATTCTTATATCAAGATCGCTTTATTCTCTATTTTCACCACGTCGAATTACCTATTGGTATGGGGCGGGTGAAACAGAATTTTTCTGACATAAACGAGTACATAAAACATAACAGAGGTATTATAGTCATTAAAAACCCTGAATACTATTGTTTGGGTCAAGCTCTGGTGGTAGCTATAGGGCTTATTGAACATAAAAATGATAAAAAAAGAAAGAGATAGATATCGAAATCAAAGCCCAAAACATGTTTCAAAAGGTATCCGAACTAAGTGAAAAGGCTGGTGTTAGCCTAGAGAATGGCGGGGGGATACCGGAATTAAAAAAATTTCAGGCATATTTAGCGGATTATAAAATCACAGTGTATGATGGGTTATCGGGGGAAAAATATTTTTTGAGGGTCACGGTAATAGCAAACAGATTAATTTGTTATATATTAATAAACATTATAACGTGATCACTAGCCTGACAGCAGCCTTTTCATGTGTTTACTATTGCGAAGAATGCCACAAAAAATTTCAGACTAAAGACAGGCACGTGGGGAAGTGTAAAGCTTTATGCAATAAATGCCAGAACAGACCACCATGCACAATTACGAAAAGTGTAGTATACTGCCGGGAATGCAATAGATGTTTTTATGGGGCTCAGTGTCTCAAAAACCATAAGGCCTCATTGTGCGATATTCTGAAAGTGTGCCCTCAATGTCGTAAAGCCTACGCCGTGAAAAAAGGGCGGAATCCACATGTCTGTGGGGAGGTATTCTGCACAGGGTGTAATAATATGATGCCGTCAGGCCATTTATGTTATATACAACCCTGCCGAATGCGTACCCCACAGAAATGGCTATTAGTGTTTTATGATATTGAGTGCCGCCAAGATAAAGAAGTAGCCGGTGGTATTTTTGAGCATGAGCCCAACCTGTTAGTCACCCAACAGGTGTGCTACTGTTGTAAAAACAGTGAGACTGAACGGTGTGGTGTATGCGGCGATAGAACACATGTATTTTACGGGGACAAATGCATCGGTGAATTTTTAGACTATTTATCACAAAGACGTTCTGAAATAAATAAAATAGTCGTTGTAGCTCATAACGCAAAGGGCTACGACGCCCATTTTATTTTACGTGCAATGATGCTTCATAAAGAGTGGACGCCGCGAATAATTATGCGGGGGTGCAAAATTTTATCGATGGAGTATTTATATTTAAAATTTATCGATAGTCTAAATTTCTTGCCGATGCCTTTGGCCAAATTTTGCGACGCGTTCGATTTGCCCGTCTCGAAGGGACATTTCCCTCATTTATTTAACGCAAAAGCTAATCAGGAGTATAGGGGTGCTTTACCGGGTATCGAGTATTATGATGTGGGGGGTTTGAAAAAGAAACAGAAAGAGAAGTTTTTGCGTTGGTACAATGAGGAAAAGGAAACACTTGGAGAGACGGGTTTCATTTTAAAAGAACAACTTATAAAATATTGTATGAACGATGTGGACGTGCTGCGCAATGCTTGCGTAAAATTTCTGAACGAGTTTGAGGCTATATCTGGCGTCAACCCGTTCCTCGAGAGTATAAGCATTGCCAGCGCGTGCAACTTAATGTATCGAAAAAAGTTCCTGCGACCAGACACCATTGGTATTATCCCACATAGTGGGTACAGGTGGCGTGATAATCAATCTGTCGGCGCCGTTCAGTGGCTCGTGTACGAGGCCGACAGATTGAAAACACGAATCCAGCATTCTGGTAACGGGCGATAGGTTGTGGTGAGAGGAGGGCATAAAGTGGATGGATATGCACACTATAACGGAGAAGAACACGTTTGGGAGTACCAAGGGTGTCTATTCCACGGATGCCGGGAGTGTTACCCCACAGGCCGTGACAACCCCATATATAATGACGCGTACACTACTTTCAATGTGCGTTATGAAAGTAGTGTAAACAAAATTATTCGATTAAAAGAGCTGGGGTATATAGTTCATGAAATGTGGGAATGCCGGTGGCGCGAGTTTTTAAAATAACACCCACCGGTGAGTATATTTGTAAAAAACCACATCATGACTAAAAAAGCCCCAATTCACCCGCGGGATGCCCTGTATGGTGGTAGAGTCGACAACGTGAAACTCTACAAAAAGACGAAAGAGGGAGAACGTATCATGTATACCGATATAATCTCCCTCTATCCTTACTGTTGTAAGGTGAAAAAATATCCTGTGGGTCATCCGAAAGTTTATGTGGGTGATGACGAGTGTCCCGATATTTCAGCGTTTGAGGGAATAATAAAGTGTTCGGTTTTACCACCGGCCGATCTCTACCACCCGGTGCTGCCCTATCGGAGTGGTGGAAAATTATTATTCCCCTTATGCCGAACGTGCGCGGACACTCTGAATGAAGAAGAAGAATGCACGCATTCGGAAGGGGAAAGAGCTTTGACTGGAGTGTGGGTTGTAGACGAAGTGCGGGTAGCTGTCGAGAAAGGATATAGAGTGCTAGAAAAACACGAGGTATGGAGCTATGAGGTTCTAATGTATGACGCTGAAAAGAAAGAGGGCGGTCTTTTCACGGAATACATTAACCTGTTTATGAAGATCAAGACTGAGTGTAACGGTTGGCCTGCAGGATGCGTCACCGAACAACAAAAAGACCAGTTCATACAGGAGTATTATGAGAAAGAGGGTATTCGATTAGACCGGGAAAAGATTATGCGCAACAAACCTAAGAAACGAATTTCAAAGCTAGGAGTAAACAGCCTGTGGGGTAAGTTCGCACAAAGAGAAAACATGGAGCAAATCGCTATCATTAAAACTCCCGAGGAGTATTTCGATAAATTAACAAATCCGAATATTGAGGTTAATTCGTGTATTCCAATCGGCGACAAATTCCGTGTGCTCAACTGGAGTGTTAATGAGAGCGTTATTGTTCCTGCTAAAAACATTAACGTGATAATCGCAGCATACACCACGACACACGCTCGCCTCGAGTTATTTCGTTATTTGGATTTACTTGGCGAGCGTGTGTTATATTATGATACCGATAGTATTATTTACACTCAATCGCCTGGTGAGCCACAGTTAAAAATAGGAGTGCATTTAGGGGAATGGAAGAATGAGTTGGCAGAATATGGTCCGGATGCTGGTGGTCCCAAATGTTACGGCTATTCTGTTGTTAACACTCTTAATGGTAAAACAAAGACAATATGTAAAATCAAGGGAATCACACTGAATAATAAAACATTAAAATATGTTAACTTTGAACAAATGAAAGATATGATTTTAAATAATTCGCCTTCTATTAGCGTTCCTCTCGGTCGACAAATTGTACGTACTAAAGATTATAAATTGATTACTAAGCCTGAGGCGCATAAAATCTATCAGGTTACTGCTAGTAAAAGGAAACGAATAGAAAATTTTGATACACTTCCCTACGGGTATAAAAGAAAACGAATAGGGTAAATACAGTATTAGTAGAAACGATAGTTTTTAATTAAGTAGAGATAAGGAGAGAGTAAAAAAATGGATAATCAAATTTTAAATCATTATTATTATTATTTCAATGAACTCGAGGTATGTGTTGGTCTAGCATACGATGATGAGGGAGAATTTTCTGTTATTATCACTTTACATAATTACTATGATCGTATTCGTCTTTCACCTGATGAGTGGTATACTTTTTTATCATATTATTCATATATTGAAAACTACTTTAATGCTGTTACAAATTCTTCATTGCCTACACAATTTTTCATTAGTGAAGATTATAAAATATCATTGTCAGATACTCTTAAAGGTATTCGTCAGTGTTTTATTCACTCGTCAGATGGCGATAGTAATGGTCAGGTAAATTTCTGTGTTTGTACATGGCGAAAACTCCAGCTTCATTTGCCGTGCATTCAGCGGACCATAATTACTTGTTCTCAATTATGTAAAGCTGTAAACATGCCTGAAAAGTAATAATAATAATATGTTATTATATTCATAATTATTTTGTGGTGTAACAGAATATGGAGTTTCAACATCCATTTACTTGTATTATAGCTGGCCCCACTGGGTGTGGTAAATCATATTTTGTAAAAGAGTTTTTAAAACATTATGCCGAAAAATGGAAAAATATAGTATGGTGTTATGGTGAGTGGCAACCTTTGTATGAAACTCTATCCTCAGGTTGTACATTTAAAGAAGGGCTCCCCAAAATAGATGATTTTCCAGCACAAGCTGGCCCCCATCTGGTAATTATTGACGATTTAATGCGAGAATGTGATACACGAATTGTTGACTTTTTTACTAAAGGTAGCCACCACCGAGATTTAAGTGTTATTTTTGTAACACAAAATATGTTTCATCAAGCTAAAGGTATGCGAGACATATCATTAAATTGCCATTATATAATATGTTTTAAAAACCCCAGAGTCCAGGCTCAAATTAATTATCTAGCACGCCAATTATATCCTGGTAACACAAAATTTGTACAGGAAGCCTATCAGGACGCAACACAAGATCCTCATAGTTATTTGGTTTTTGATTTAAAACAGGGCACTCCCGACGAACATCGTGTTCGAACAAAAATTTTCCCCTCAGATTCTTACAATTATGTTTATGTACCGGTAAAAAAATAATCTCAACAACTGATATATTTTAATACCCAATTTTAATATAATAGCTACAAAAAATGATTAGCAAAGAGAGTGCACATTTACTAAAACTTTTAGCAAAGGCAAAACCCAAAGTACGCCAAGCAATTTTACAAAATGCTGATCCCGAATTAATTCGATCTATTTGTGAATGTTCCTATAACGTATTACAAGGAAATGTTCCGTTAAATAAAAAAGAGAAAAATAGATTAAAAAGATATAGAAAGGAATTGAGGTATTTAGCGAAAAAAGGTCCATCATTAAAACAAAAGAAAAAACGAATAATTGTACAAAAAGGTGGGTTTCTTACTGCTTTGCTTGCACCTATTATTGGAGGTATACTATCTACTTTAATTAAATAATTATGCAGCATGCACAAAAGCTTGTTTTAATTGCACCAGAAAAATTGCACCAATATCAAACTATTTCTAATTTAGATGATGAGATGAAAAATATTTTAAATAATAAAAATATGAGTGTTGAAGAAAAATGGATACGCTATAAAGAGGTGTTACAAAAATATTTACACATTGTGCAAAAACCTACTGCAACAACATCAACTAGTGTTGGTACTAAGAAGAAGGAGGAGGAGCATGCGGACTGGGATGAAATACTATCTACTCTTCCCAAAAATTGTCTGCGTAAAGCAAGACCTTTATTACGTAAATTAAAACAAAATTCCAACATTCATTGGGATGACAATGGTAATGTTAATATTTATAATAAATTAATTCCTGGAGCTAATATAGTAGATCTAATAGCAGATATTGTCAGGTATCGCAAGAAAAATATTCCCCCTACAGGTTGGGAACCCTTTGCTGTACTGTTAGCAAAATCCAATATACCTTTAGAGTATATAGGCAACCCACAGCGTATAGAATATATTCGTAAGCTGACATCATCTGCCGCTGATCCAAAACAGGAAGAAGAAGAGGAGGAGGAGGAGGAGCCACCACGTAAACGTAAAGTTGTCAACAGATGGTGTGATTATAAAATATGAAGAAGCTGGCCGATATTTATTATAACCCTTCACACCCTGCCTCTTTTTCAACCGCAACGTCGTTATGGAGAGCTGTGAAGAAATCTATTCCTTTACACAAAGTGCAACAGTGGGTAAAAGAACAGTCGGCTTATACTCTGCATAAGCCAGTACGTAAAAAGTTTCCACGTAATCCCTATTTAGTGTTCAATATCGACGATCAGTGGCAAGCTGATTTAAACGATATGCACAGTCTGCAGAAGTATAATGATGGTAATAGGTATATTTTAACAGTGATTGATTTGTTTAGTCGTTATGCCTGGGCTGTGCCTGTACGTACAAAAACTGGTGAAAACATTATAAAAGCATTTAAGCAAATATTTGCATCTACACGTCGTAGATCCTTAAATAGACCTTAAATAGACCTTAATAGACGTTTGTAGACCTTCTACAAACAGATAAAGGTACAGAGTTTGTTAATAGACCATTTCAGTTATACTTAAAAAAGCAAAATATTAAATTCTTCACAACACAAAACGCCGATATTAAAGCAAGTGTGGTGGAACGTTTTAATCGAACTCTTAAAGAACGAATGTGGAAATATTTTACAGCCAAGAAGACTTACCGATACATAGATGTGCTATCGAAACTTGTTCAGGCATATAATTCTAGACCACATAGAGCTCATCAATTACCACCCGCCAGTGTGAACCAGGACACTTTTCAACAAGTTTGGAATAAATTAATAAAACCAATACCACATACTAACATTGCAAAATATAAAAAAGGTGATACTGTGCGCATTACTAAAGCAAAACGGCATTTTGAAAAAGGGTACAAGGAAAAGTGGACTGTAGAAATATTTAAAATAAAACAGGTGATACATAAGGAAAAGAAAGTGGTTTATGTGTTGGAGGTCTTAAATGGTGAAGTAATTGATGGTACATTTTACGAGGAGGAATTACAAGGAGTGCCTCTGCCTAAAGTTTATGAAATAGATGAAATTTTAGAAGTTAAAGGTAAACGTGTACTTGTTCGTTGGCGGGGATATCCCCCTTCCTTTAATTCATGGATTCCTGTGTCACATTTAAAAAACATTTAGCCACAATACAATATTATAAACAACTGTTCTATCTGTGTATATAGGAAAAAATAATAATAATGAATGATCCATACTTTAAATATTATACGCACCAAGCAGGAGGTGGTTATAACGTGTATAGAGGTGCACCATATCAAGAAGGTTATGGTATTGGAAGTTTTTAGGTGGTTTATTTCGAAGTGTATTTCCGTTAATTAAACAAGGAGCAAAAACTGTTGGTAAAGAATTGTTACGTACAGGAATTAATGTAGCTGGAGATGTATTAGGTGATAATAGACCTATTGACGAAGCTTTAACATCACGTTGGCAAGAAGCTAAAAATAATTTAAAAACTAAAGCTCAAAATAAAATAAATCAAGTGTTGGAAGGATTTGGAAGAAGAAGAAAACGGAGAAAAGTTCATTTTGCAAAGACGACTGGTGGTAAAAAGAAAAGGAAGAGTGATATTTTTGATTAATATGGAACAGACTAGCTTTTATCTTACACTACCGAGTAACAGTTCTATGGAGTATTTTCCACAAAATACTTTGTCATGTTATACTACCAAATTATATCATCCATTGGTGCTAGAGAAAGGTGAGTGGGAGACGGCAGTTGTTGAAGTACATTATACAAATTCATTTCAGAATGTTTCCAAATATACTAATAATATTTATTACCGTCTCATGAATACAGAAAGCTGGAACATAACTAAAATCTTACCAGGACACTATTATAATGTTGATGATATTCTATCTCAAATTAATCATAAAAGTGATATATTAAATTCACAATTAAAAGTTAAAGCATCAGTAAAACGAATTGAAGTCAGTAGAGTAATAAAAGATCAAGAGAGGCGTATAGAAGTACGTCTATCTCCTGAACTAGCCAGAATACTAGGTTTGATCACATACAACAAGAAGATGTTGCAGTTGTGCATCATGCTCGTTATCCACCTGATTTACAAAAATCGATACCTACACTTATGTATATTTACAGTGATATTGTAGAACCGCAAATGGTGGGTGACACAGTAGCTCCATTGTTACGTATTATAAATACAAATATTACAGAGTATGGTATTAATAATGTACATATTTTTGACAATCCTCACTATGTCTCCGTGCAACGTAAACAATTTGATCAAATTATTATTGATTTAAGAGATAGTACAGGTAATCCACTTCCTTTCCAACATGGCAGAGTATGTGTAAAATTACATTTTCGCAAACGTAATACGGTATTATAAATTTTACCATGTGTGAATATTAAGGTGGATCCCTACCCGGAAGTCAGTATATGCATTAGTTCATTGCCTTAACCAGCGCGTAAAGAAATGGCACATATTATAAATATTACACTATAAAATAGAGTTATGCGTCAGCTACAACATGAGATCCTATTTTCTGTGCTTATGTATTCTGTTAGCTAAAAAGTAACATATAAGAGGAAAATTTGATCAGTTTTAAGATGAGTACACAAGATGGCGCTTGCTGTTAGATTTTGCTACTCCTGTGCTCAGTTTTATGAAATTTTTGCTTACAAGCATAAATTATTTTACATGTAGTTATCTCATTATGGAATATGGATATTATATTACCGTTTTTCGTGTTATGTTTTACATTTTATTCAAATATTATTTTGTGTTTACGGAAATAGTTTTAGCAGTTGAATCTCATGTTTACGCAGGACGCCATATTGCTCCGTTGCCAAACTTACATGTGTATTGTTGCAGTCACAGTAGTAGGGCAATTCCTTGTAGTAGGGCAATCCACTCTAAGTAAAAGATCGAAGAGCCAAAGGAAGCAAAGAGGAAGGAGAATAAACTGAAGAAACGGCTAAGCACTTTTCAATTTTTAACTGTTTGTTTCCACGTAATACAAAAATAATAATATAAAGATAGTTTATTTTGACGATCATTTTGAACGTTAAATATGTAGCCTAATATGTGTTCTTTCTTTTTCTTCTATTCTTTCCTTTCTTTCTTTCTTTCTTTTTTTTCTGAAACTTAATTTGCTTAGGTAAAATATTATATCTTCTTGAAAATAATCTGTATGTTTTTGAGCTTTCATACATACACGAATAGTTGCCTGAACCCGTTAGTGGAAAATAGTAATTAATTCCACTTACTAGGGAAGGTCGTGGGGTGTTACTCTGACATCATACTGATACTATGCTCAGTCGACTCCTTTTTACATATGAAACAATTAGGCAACCGGAAGGACAGCAATCAAGGTGCAAAAGCAAGTACTTTCAAAACACTTGGAGAAATGAAGTAGGTTAAATATACTAATAGATTTTAATAAAATTTGCTGTAAGTAGCTTGGTAGATAGATCACCTCTGGAGCACGAGATCGCTGGTTCGATCCCACTTTTCGCCAGGAAGACTTTCTGTAGGACCCATAGTGTGCATGGATTTTCTCGGTGTTTTCCCACTTCCTTCAGTCCACCATTTCGATAATCATCATCACTGCTCCTTTTAGATTTGGATTATAATTGTAAAATATTAAACTAGAAAATATCAAATAGCGCCTTCGGCACCCCAACTCCCGTGTTAATCGCGTAGTTTTACTCGCAGCGGGAACTTATGCAGAGTCATTCTGACGCGTGATTACTAAAGAGTTCTACTAACATATGTTTCCTGCAGTAGTCAGGCCTTTAGTATGACGCTAATCATACGTCAAAACAACTCTGCATAAAGCCTTATCTCAGATTCCTGATTGCACCTGAATTGTGGAACAAATCTGTGTATGTAAGTAAGCAACCTAGTAAACGTTGGTGATAGTTTTCATTTAACGTAGCCATGTTTGGTCCAGAAAACGTTGGAATTTTAGCCATAAAGATTATCATCCCGGTAACCACTCCAAAATTGTAGGTGGGTCCGTCTGATGTTAGAGGGGGCTCGATCCAACAATATTATAGTTCATCTGCAAGCCTACCGTGAAAATTTTAGGGTGCCAGCCAAAATTTAGAGCCCCCCCCTGGATACGGGCCTGATGATTATGCCATCTAAAGTAAAGTTACACTAAGACATTCAACTTACAAAATATATATGCAATGGAAAACACAACTTACAAAATACCTGCACGGGAATACAACTGACAAAATACCACGCTTGAAAGAACTAAGTCTGTTTTGTTGAAAAGATCGGATTTGTGTAATGGTTTTGTATTTGTATACTTATTCTTAATTTGCACCTTTGAGACATCTAGTTATAGATAAACGTATATCTTTGTAATTTGCAGAGACACTTTTACTATAAAAGTTGTTTTCGTTACCCCTAAATGCAGTTTGATTCGAATTTTGTCCAGAAAACGCTGGAATGTTAGCCATTATATTTAAGCCCCTAAGTAAAGCTGCTCCAAGGATTGCAACTTCGCCTATAAAATAACAGTTTTGAACAGACTAAAAATCTGTTTTGTCCTATCTACCTAGGTAATGATTTTGTTTTTGTACACGTATCCTTAATCTGCACCGTAGAGGCATCTAATTATAAATAAATGTATAGCGTTTAACTGCCATTTTCCAAGAAACTATTACCATAGAAATGATATAATTTTCACCTAAATGCAAATTGAGTTGCCCTTTGACCAGAAAATAATGGAAATTTAGCGATGATATATTAAATCTCTAAAGTAGAGATAAGTTTTACACCAAGGATTACAACTACGCTTATAAAACATTATTTTTGAGCGTACTGAGTGTCTGTTTTGTCCAAAAGATGAAATTTATGTAATGATTTTGTATTGGTATAGGCATTCTTAATCTGCACCATAAAGACAACTAGCTTGAGATATAGGCATAACGTTTCATGAGTTAAAAAATCATTTTTGATCAAAGAATATAATTAATTCATATTTTAAAGCAGGCAGTATTGAGTAAAATGGAAATAAAAGCTCTCATTTCTCTTTGTTGTAAATCATGTATAAAATGCGACCGTGTCAACCACTCTTCTACCCGTAACTCATGTGGCAACATCGCATGTATCACAATGTGCTCTGCCATCTATTGAGAAACTTTTACCCTAATGGTGACTAGCGATCCAGCTTAATAGAGAGAAAAATGCAGTGTGAGTGTATGAAATCAGAATTAGATTTATTTGCTGGTTTACCCACTCAAACCAGTATTATAGGTAATAAAATAGTTCCATATAAGCCTGTGGCTTCGATAGCTGATAATGCACCAATAGAATTTGTTGTCCCCGGTCATGGGGATGACTATATTGACTTATCGCACACAATGTTTTATATTAAAGGTAAAATTACTAAATCAGATGGTTCTAATTTAACTTCTGCCGATAAGAAAATCGGCCCTGTAAATGATTTTCTCAATGCAATGTTCAGTGAATTGCAATTATATTTAAATAATCAACTTATTTCCTACTCTTCACACACATATCCACATCGATCGTATATTGAAAAACTACTAAATTATAATGCTGAAGCTAAATCAACGCATCTTCAAACATCAATGTGGTTTAAAGATACTGCAGGACATATGGACAGTGTGACCGATGCTAATGTAGGATTTAAACAACGTTTTCTTCTCACTACTTTAAGTCAGTCATTTGAATTATTGGGTTATATTCATGCGATATATTTAATCAGGAGAAATTTTTACTGAATGGTGTACAACTGCGCATTAAACTAATTCCAGCTAAACCTACATTCTGTCTAATGGGTGACGCAGATGCTGATGGAAAAGTTGTAATTACAGATGCAGCATTGCTTGTGAAAAAGGTTGATGTATCACCAGCAGTTAAAATAGCGCAAAATAAAGTATTACAAAATCCTAAATTTAGAGTAAAATATCCTATAACAAAAGTGCAAGTGAAGACTGAAACGCTGCCACAAGGAATTATGGATAGTACACTTCCAGGTCTATTTTCAGGCCTAGTGCCTAAACGTATTATTATTGGTTTTGTTACTAATACTGCTTTTAATGGTACTTATCAGACAAATCCGTTCAATTTTCAGCATTTTAATAGGTCATTTTTTACACTGTATGTTGATGGAACGCCTGTGCCTTCCAAACCATTACAACCTGATTTTGATAATAAGCTATATATACAAGCATATTCCACGTTATTTACAGGTTCAGGTATTTATTATTCTAATCAAGGTAATAATATTTCACTCGCCGAATATCCTAATGGTTATACTCTACTGGTGTTTGATTTAACTCCCGATTCTAGTGCTAGTGCTGGATTTCATACTAGCCCACAACGGCAAGGAAGTGTACGCCTAGAGGTTCATTTTAAAGAAGCACTGTTATCTCCTGTAACAGCAATTATTTATGCTGAATTCTCTTCAGAATTAGAAATTGATTTCCAGAGAAAAGTATATATTAATTAAAGGGAAAAAATGTTAAATACAATTGAGCTTTAGGAAGCATTACAACAAAATTTGCCTAAAGATCATTTTATTGGTGTGTATGCCGCCGATGAGTTACCTTTGTTTATTCATACATTTCCAGCCGCCATAATTATAAATACTGATTCTAGTGATAAGCCTGGTGAACATTGGGTTGCTGTTTATATATCTAATATGTGTGTGGGAGAGTATTTCGATATTTATGGTATACCTCCCTATATACAACATCATATAAGGTTTTTAAAACGAAACTGTCTGTATTATACATGGAATAATAGACGTATTCAAGGTGATTTATCTCGATTTTGTGGACATTACTGTTTTCTATATTTAGCATGTCGTGCATCTGGTTATTCACTGCACGATTTCTTAAACAAATTCTCACTCACCACTATTGATGCTAATGATATTATGCTTTATTCATTTATGAGAGTATGATGGTATTATTTTTTTAAACTCCGCCATTGCCGGTCCCAAGCCCTGGATGAGAAAGGAGAAGGGTTGGGGGGTGTTGCTACCCCCGTAAAAGAAAATAAGCCATACTCTGCTATGTGCTAGGATGATGAATGTGATATCTGCTCTGCTATGTGTTCGTAAAGTGTTCATAAAAGGGAACGAGTCTTTGCTGTTTAAAAGAGTGCTCATAAACGGGGGATGAGTCTCTGTGTAACATGTGCTATGTTATGTGTTCGTAGTCTCTGTGTAATTTCTGCTATGTTAAAAGTGCTCATAAAAGGGAACGAGTCTTATGTAATATGTGCTATGTTAGATAGGCGGATGGAGAATGCGTTATCGATCTGCTATGTGTTCGTAAAGTGCTCATAAAAGGGAACGAATCTTATGTATTATCTGCTATGCTATGTGTTCGTATTCTCTACTGCAATGTGGCATGTGCGTGGTACGTGAGTCCAGTGGGTGGGGCCCGGCCCCGACCAATCAGCGCGGTACTCCTAAGCGTGACCAATCGCTGTTAAAGGGGGCGAGGTCCGGTGCCAGCCAATCGGCGGGAGTCCCGCGCCAGCCAGTCAGTGCAGTAGATAGGAGGTCGTAAAAGAGCGTGACCAATCAGCGTCAGGGGGTGTAACGGCGCCAGCCAATCAGCGTCAAGGGGCGTGGCCAGGGGGCGTGGCCGGAGCCGACCAATCAGCGTGAAGGGGGCGTGGCCAGCCAAACAGCGTGAAGGGGCGTGGCGGGGTCACGTGACCTGCGCCAGCCAATCAGCGTCGAGGGTTTGCGCATGCGCAGTAGGAGAAAAACTTCCCCCAAGTGACCCCTATCTACTCACCGTTACATAATGTAGTAACTTTAGACATCTTAGTTTAAAGTGCTTTCTTTAGTAATAATTTGAGCAACCACGTAACAAAATTTAAGATGTATGAGGAGGCACCACATTTTATTTCCCCCCTCTCTTTTCAGCACCGTCCCAACAGAAAGTATATAATTTCTGACAAGCAGGGCTGACAAAATTAATAAGAAATATATTTAGAGTATCCTTTCCTCTTTCGTGAATGGGATATCACGTAGCATTTTTTATTCTACCGAAGACGACTCTAGGCCGTTATGGTTAGGTAACAAAAGAAATACCTAATATATTTATTACGCCCCTTGACTGTAATATTACCTCTTCTTTATTTGTTCGAGGCCGCCCTACACAACCAAGGGTGACAAAAACAATACGAAAAGTGTCTAAAGATTACAAAGCACTTTACATTTTGTCAGAAACAAGGCAGTGTATACACAGCATTGCTTTTGTTAACAAGTGTTTCACCCTTGAGTCGCTCATAAATTTAGGCAGAATAAACTTTTGTCGATCATTGTTCTAGAGGAATTTGTCCAGGATGGTTTGTTGTCGGGCTAATAACGATGAGTATCCGGTATGTTTATTTACATCGCCGTTAAAGAAATAGCAAACATTCTGAAAGGAACTTACTTAGGAAACATCAGATCCTCCTTCTACTTAATATCATCTAGCGTTCTGAGTGAAACTTCTATGGGACTATTGGAAAAATATATATTCCCGTTTCCACGCTGATGGTAGAATTTCTTAAGCAGTTATTGAATTACGTTCGAAGCATAGGCGTAAATACCGCCCCCGCAACTCTGTGGCGTGGGGACCGCACAAGCTGCAAGGCCAAAAAATATACAGAAAGTACGCAGTGGCGGACCAGGCCAAATTTTCACCAGGGCAAAGTGACTTTTTGGCTCTCTCCCCCTGGTACTAGCCTATATTTTACATTTTACCATAGTGTTTTTAATATTTTAAACCCATTTCTCGAAAAGACATTCATTACCTAGGAAAACTTCACAAAGGATATGGCCCGCTATAAACAATACGAACTACCCCCGTGTGGTCTTGTGGCTAGCACGCCTGCCTTCTGTGGTACTGGGTCCGATTCCCGGTGGATTACTATTGAACGATAAAAGTGGTTCGGATTCCACTATAATTAGTATCCACATCTCCTTTGGAATAACACATTATGCGTGGGTTTTCTCGGGGTTCTCCCGTTTCCTCCCACTTGCTTCATTCCACCATTTCATTCATTACTCATCATCGTTGTCTCCGTTAGCCTAACCGGCATAATTGTGGGACGTAAAACTCAAAGATTTCATTTTTTCCCCTTTAGCCATTAAGGCATAACCGTGGAACGCTGAACTGAAGCAAACAAACAAACAATGCTTACTCCCCCGCCACTCTTTATTCTACATGCCATTTCTCCATTTTTCGATACAACCCCGTTAGTACTATCAAACTCTCCTCTTCCATGGTTATGTAATTGCCACTACTTTACAAGAATATAAACCAAAAAAAGTCAGTAGAAAACACGCTATAAAATTTAATTTTTGAGGCTCTTTTTGGAGCCCCTCTTTATCTGGCGCCCCGGGAAGTCGCCCGGCCCTTGGTACGCCCATGAATATACGGACGCATAACTAAGGACTGCGGAGGAGAGGTTAACCTTCATGATGCCACTGGTTTGAAGTGTTTGAAATGTTCAGTGACTGATCGGTTAGTGAAATAATTTCGACGGTTACTGATGTTTAAAGTTTAGCTAAGACAAAGTTACCTAACCAAATACATTTGATATCGCGATATCACAGTTTGATTTTTCCTCACATAGAAAAGATAAAAACAATAGTAACAAATACCCTTACTCGTACTGGGCTCTAACTACCAACCTAATTCGTACAGATTAGTTGATCTGACCAACTGAGTTTCGATTTCTTTCGCGAAAGATGTCTGTTATATTACGAAGCATCCTTTTCATTCTCAAAACTGTTTGAAGTAATACCAACATGGCTTAAGAACAGAGACGCTACTGAATTACCACTCGATTGACCTTGAGGGTAAATCATCAAAGGGTAGCTATAAACGTAAGTTCAGCATGCATTTCTGTGGAGTTCTGTTCAGTATTCCTATATGCCAACCATGCTTGTTCGTAGGAGTAATATTTTACAAACCTAACCTTTCGATAGAGCACAATGGCAGTCCAACGAGAAGGAATTCTTGCCCTTGTGAACGTTGGATACCACAATGTGCAAAAAAACTGTCGCGTCTCCTTGAAGTGATATTTTATCGAATATAACTGTTTTCCTTTATATATCCGAAGTTTTTGAGGGTTTCAAAATGAGGAAAGGTTACTGTCAAACAAGGACGCATTTGACAGTATTATAGGACAAAATTTCTTTATAATTTATCCTAGTATTGAAGTCGGACCCCTCCCGAAATAAATTATTGCATACGTGCCTGCTGACAATTTTCAATATATTCGTTAAATAATAAAGTAAAAAAATAAATTAGGAGCAAAAAGCTTCAACACGGGCTAACTTTTGTCTACTGCCAATATTGTTAGAAGGGATATTAATAGCAAAAACTGCTAGTCAATGCTGAACCTTGGAACTTCACCCCGAACAGCAAGTCTCTTATTGAGAACTACACATGAAACATTTTATCAAAACTTATCTAGCTTTCATCTAGCATGAAATTATTATATACACTAAAATGCACTCTCCTAAAATGTGTATCTAAACATTGCTCTACGTATCTACGAAGCAATTAAAATTTTTATCGAAATATGTGAGCAGGAAACTCTAACAGCCAGCCATTTTATTTAAATCGTAATAAACTCTGTAACCGTGCGTTAACGTGAAGACAAAGCTTGGTCCATTGGTAAAGTATTGGAAGAATGAAAACTTAATGTTCGTAGGTTCGAATCTATCCGCTCACCACAACATTTTATTCTTGTGTGTAACGATGAAATAAAGAAAAAAATATATAACCGTTAAGATATAACTTCAACCAAGTCTGAAGAGAACAATACTAAAATAGTAACACAATGACGCCAACCAAGAATTATTTCATGTATCGTTTGGACGAAATTAGAGCTGTCAACAATTGCAGAAGTAGAAACAGGCTGATAGGTGTAATGCAGTCTAGA
The DNA here is from genome assembly GCF_964235325.1 of Thermobia domestica. Taxonomy (NCBI): domain Eukaryota; kingdom Metazoa; phylum Arthropoda; class Insecta; order Zygentoma; family Lepismatidae; genus Thermobia; species Thermobia domestica. Next base: position 1,612,848 of record NC_137470.1, on the reverse strand, counting down.
CTTCTGAATGCATTTACTTCCTGAAAACTTCCGTCTCGTCATTGATATGCCCTTAGTCATTGTGAAACCTTTCAATTGGAAGTGAAATGACACAAACTAAAACAGTTTTAAATCAATAAATGTCTATGTGTAAAAGTAGGTGTCTCTTATCCGTAGTTCTGAGTTCCCTTTACTTTGATCATGTGGTTCGGATTCCACGTTAATCAGTAGGTCCACGTCTCATATAGCCTCGCTGCTGAAAGGGACGCTAAACTAAAATCAACTCAACTCCTTTTACTTTGAAGTGACAAATGAGAGAAGAAAGTATGGTATTCGAAAAAAAATCAAATTTGAGATTTCAACGAATTTACACGTATTATAGCCCCTAACACCGAAAAAGTTATTTTTAAATACATGTCCATCTGGGGTTCGTCCGTCCGTTCACTACACTTTTCTGTGCAGTCACCTAGAAGCCATACCGTTCAACTTATCTGCACCAAATTTTAGTTTAAGATTTTCATAGTATTACCTATAGTTTCTTTTATTTCCCTCCTACTCCCGAAACAAGAATAGTTTCCTGTACGATGAAAATAGAAAAAAAAGATATTTTCTCATAACTGGCTCTAACGATCTTGTTTTCTTTCTTTTTTATAAATCAATATTTAATTAGCAACCCTATTTTGTGGTATAAGGCATTTATCTGAGAAAAATCTACAAGGGGTTGTTTATACTTAGAGGTGAGTTTTTTCTAAGTGATTTTCTCAAAATGGACTCAAGTGTTTTCGATCATATTTCAAAATAAATATTTCATTAATAACTTAACAATATGGCATAACTCGTTTGTCCTAAATAATGAGAGGGGTAGTTTATTCTTGGTGGAGTGTGTTGTCTGGGCGATTTTCTCAAAAACGACTCAAAAGAGTTTATTCATATTTCAAAAATACATATTTCGTTAATAACCGAACAATATGGCAAAAGTCGTTTGTCCTGAAAAAAATACGCGAGGGGTAGTTTACTCTTCGGGGTGTTTTTCCTCCACGGTTTTCTCAAAAATGAGTCAAGCAATTTTGTTCCTACTCAGAAATAGATATTTCATTAAAAACCTAATAATATGGAATAACTCGATTACCCTGAAAGAATCCTCAAGAGATAGTTTATTCGGGGAGTTATTTTTCCCTCACGATATTGTCAAAAATTACTCGGACAATTTTATTGATAATTCATAAATAAGTATTTCATTAATAACTCTATATTTTAGTATAAGTCATTTCTATAAAAAACAATTACGACAGATAGTTTATTTTGGGGGTCAAGGTTTTTCCCGACAATTTTCTCGAACAACAGGCGATTTTGTTCAAATTTCGCAAATAAATATTTCATTAATAACCAAAAGTATATCTTAAATCGTTGCTCGAAACAATTCACAACAGGTAGGTTGCTCCTGACGTGTTCTTTTTGAACGACTTTCTCAAAAATGACTAATTTGATTTTTTCATATTTCATAAACAATTATTGCATTAATTGTTCCATTATATGTCTAACGAAAATATGCTCAAAATGTGACTTAGTTTTGTAGTGTGGATTTTCTTCAATCGAAGTTTTTTATTCGATAATCTGACATTCGATGTATTTGAATAATACGATAATTTTATTCGTATTATCCAAATACACACTTCAGTAACAACTGCGGCCTAACACAGTTAAGAAATTGAATTGAAAAAGTTTAGTGCGGTGGCCCTGTAATTGAATATTTTTTGGTAAACTTCCTAGCTTTTTGTGGTAAACTCAGGGTTTTCTTTTTCGAGCGACAAAAGAGAGAAGAAAATATGGTGATTGTGAAAATAGTATATCAAATTCAGATTACAACAGATTTACATACTTCATAGCGTCTACATACCGAAAATGTGATTTCTCGATACCCCTCCTTCCGGTCCGTCCGTTCGGTACACTTGCACTGTGCACTCGCCTAGAGGCCATACCGTTCAACGTATCTACACTAAGTATTAAACTTAGGATTTCCACAGTATTCCTACAGGAGAGTTTTCAAATTTTTTTCCTACCGCCTAAAATAAGTGTGGTTTACTAACAGCCGAAAATCGAAAAATGCTATTTTCTCCAAATGGTTTTAACAATTGTTTATTTTTCATTAATCAATATTTAATTAACAACCCTATATTGCAGTATCAGATATTTCTCTTAGAAAAATTTACGAGGTGTAGTTTGATCTTGGAGTTGAATTTATTTCCTTAATTTTACGGCAGAGCGCTACTTCGGAGAGAATAGATCTTGAAAAATAATTTTAAAACTTAGACTTTTGTTTTCGAGACATTCCAGACAAGACGAGACATTTTAAAAGCTATCTCGTGTCCAAAACATTTGTTACGTCTTATTTTGGATGTCACAAAGCGCGTCTCGTCTCTTCTTCGAGACATGTCTTATCTCGTGCGCATTCGTTAACACTTGGAAAGGATTACCTTTCTACTCAATGAATTGTTTTTATAATGGTTGCATATTTATGATAATTGCCGTGAACATAAATTACAGTCTTTCAGTTGAATTAATTGTTTATTATTATTATTGAAATTAAAATTAAATGAATTATCTAGTTGCACGATTATGCACCTACGCTAAGGAAGAATGATGATGAATGAAATGGTGAAATGAAGAAAGTGGGAGGAAAATGGAAAATCCCAAGAAAACCCATACCCATGCACACGGTATTTGTCCACCTCAAATTTCACTTGGCGCGAAGTGGAATCGAGCCGCGGACCCCATGCACCAAAGATGAATGCTCTACTACTACTACTACTACTACTACTACTACTACTACTACTACTACTACTACTAATAATAATAATAATAATAATAATAATAATAATAATAATAATAATAATAATAATAAAAATAATAATTGAAGTGAGCTTAACGAGTTTCAACCGTCCGACTCAACCAATGTTTTGGTGCCTGTTCGTTCGTCTGCTCCATGACAACCTATCATAAAAGACATTTCATTTTAATGAATCTATGTAGCAAGTGCCTTCTTTTAGCTTTGAGAAGTAGCTATTGCTTGGAATTTGAATCTGCAAAATATAAGAGGTAAAATTAACCAAATAGTACAAGTTTCCACTCATGTATACAAAACAATTTTGCAATATCAACTACGAGAATCTTGTCCCATAAAGAAGCCGAAACCCCTACACTGAAGAGCTCTCCGGAATTTGATCATTGTCCACACGGACTGAAATTGTCATTTGAAGCCAAGACTTTAATACGAAGCCTAGCATTTCTTTAAAATAGACGAAAAATTCGAAAGTTATAAACATTTTAATATTTTTGCCTTTTCTCATAAGGGGGCCGTATTAGCCTACACTGAAGAGCCCCACGAGATTTGATCATTGACCACTTGGACTGAAATTCTTATTTGAAACCAAAACTTTAATATGAAGCCAAAGATTAAACTTTTACATCAATTTAAACTGATTGGGTTCCGGTTCACTCCACTATTATGTTTAGTTTAGTTAAGTGGCAATTTGTGACTCATCAAAAGAGTCTTTCACTCCCCTCCCCAGAAGTTTGTGCTGGATCCGCCACTGGAATCAATAGACACTTTTCCTATTCTTTTTGCCACCCTTGTAGGGGCTCCCTCGTACAAATAAAGAAGCGGTAATATTACAATCAAGGGGCGCTATATATTAGGTATTTCTTTAGTTACCTACCCCTAACCGCACAGGGCAATCTTTGGTAGAATAAAAATGCTACGTGATATTCAATCACGAAAGGGGAGAGGGTGCTGTAAATATTTTTCTTATTCATTTTGTCTGCCCTGCTTATCAGAAATTACTTTCTGTTGGAAGGATACTAAAACGAGATGGGCAAAATAAAACGTCGTACCCCCTCCTACATGGTTGCTCAAATAATTACGAAAGAAAGCATTTTAAACTAAGATATCTAAGATTTAAACTAAGATTTAAATTAATATATCCTTACATTATGTAAGGATGGTATATTCAGGATTATTATTATTATTATTATTATTATTATTATTATTATTATTATTATTATTATTATTATTATTATATGAATGTTTCTGAAGCACAGAAATTTTGTGAGACGAACAATGGAATGCAGAGGTTTAAGATGGGTGGTCATAGGGAGGAAAAAAACAGGATTTTTTCTGTCTGACTCTCTAACGTAAAGATTATGTGCTGAAGGTAAGAAGTACCATCATTCTACAATAGGTTGCTTTTACGTAGAATATCAATTACTCGGGTTTTTCTCCTTTGAGCTACTTATCTCATGTGGTAAATTCAAAACAATTTCAATTTAATACAAATGCATTGTAAAACTTTTCCGTAATTAAACGTCTAGGGAAAATTAAGCATTTAATAGGGAAATCTGTTATCAAAATATCAAAACAAGTAGATAGAAGATTATCTAGTGAGAAATATTGTGAAACTTTATAAAATTCTCCAAATTAGAATTAACATTTACTGGGAAAAATTCGTTATGCGCCAGCGAGCATAACGTATAGTGAGCAGTGAGCACAGGCGAAATAATTACGAAAATGTTTGTAAACAAAATTAGGGACGCTAATGCAAGTGCGACAACGACATTTTTTCTTTTCTTTTCTTTTTTTTGGTATCGTTATGAGTTTTACACATATGTTACAATTTGATTCTTTCCCACATAAAAAATAAAAATTATTAATCATACTAATAAAATTGACAACAGAACTTCAAGGGAGAATCGAACCCACTACCTTCGACATACAGACTCGTTGGTTTAACTGACTGAGGTATTTGTTTTCTTACGTGAACTGAGCCTGTTCCGGTAAAGACGATTTTTCATTACGGACGAGCAACCAATTCGTCCTTTTCCATAGATAATTTCCACTTTTTGCTCTTTCTTTACATTAATACTTAGGATATATTCATATATTTGGAGTTTGCAGATAATGCACGTAATAAGATATATTAGAAATATTTGGTTAAAAGTTTCGTCTGTAGATTTAGTCCAAATTTCTCTCAATAACATAGATGTCGCTGCTTTGTGTTGAACTGCAGAATTCCCTCGCGTTCTTCAAAATTTCCCACTTTAGCAGGGTTGGTAATTCTCGAGATTTCTGTCGATTTAATGTTTCATGCTTCTAATTTATTTATTTTAAGCTAATATCTAACACAAATATTAAAAACGGTTTTATTATTAACCTGTCCTGTTGGGCAAACCTTCCGAAATTTAGAACATATAAAGAAAACAGAGATATTTTCAAAAAAAACTTCAAAATAAAGAGACGCGTCATTTATTTTGCTCATAGTAGTACATAGCATACATGTGACTATCTACAAATAATTATTATAATACGTTGTTTCAACTATTATCATACATAATAATCGTGTGGGATGTCAAATACTTTTACAAGCAGTGTTGGGCGTCTTTGGGCCACTTTCACATAATAAAAGCCGAAAGTTACTGGCAGAAGTTTAAAAATGTTTTATATCCATTTATAAGAAAATTGTCAATCGTTTTATACTAGTTTCCTTAAATCTCGGATCCGTTTCTCGCAGAGCCGTAGCTAAAAGGGTCGCGCGGGGCGGTCGTCCCGGGCGCTGATGGCTAGAAAGCGCCGAACGAGCAAAAAGAAAGAAAAAGTGCTAGAAATGATTAAAAAGGTATTGACGCCCTATTAAATCAATGTTAGTAGTAGGCCCCCCGTTATGCGCGAATGACTCATCCTCACTCTCTTTTATGACCGGGGTGAAAGGTCAATGACCTGGCCCGGGGTCAATGACCTAGGGGTACCTAGGACCACCCCCTCTAAATTTTGACAGGGGTACCATGGCCCACCCCCTAAATTTTGGCAGGGGTACGTAGGACCACCCCCCTTAAATTTTGGAAATTGCCAAATCAAAAAATTTGGTATGGTAGCCTAGGACCACAGTATGTACCCCTATCAGTATTGGGTGTCTATGTCGTTCCCTTTTATGAGTAAAAAAATTGCCAAAAATTCAAATTTCGGTTTTTTTTTACCTAATTTATCCCCTTTGATGAGGTGTTATTACCTTATATGGTTATAAGGGCGTATACAGAGGTCCATTACCTTTCATAAGACATGGGTATATTAATGCACCCCATGAAAAATTTGGGAGGGGTACCTTGGCCCACCCCTTAAATTTTAGAAATTGCCCAATTTAAACATTTGGTATTATAGTATAGGACCCTAATATGTATTATGATAAATTTGGATGGTCCACCTCGTTCCCTTTTAGGGGTATCAAATTGCCAAAATATAAACGTAAGCAATACGTAGTACCACGTGTTTGGTTTTGACCTAAGTTATCCCCTTGGATGAGGTCCTATTACCTTATATGGTTATATGGGCTTATATAGGGGTTCATTACCTTTCATAAAACATGGGTATATTGGTGCCCCCCTTGAAAAGTTTGGGAGGGGTACCTTGGCCCACCCCTTAAATTTTGGAAATTGCCCAATTTAAACATTTGGTATAATAGTATATGACCCTAATATATATTACTATAACCTCGTTCCCTTTTAGGGGTACAAAATTGCCAAATTTTAGTACAACAACGTGTTTGGTCATTTGGACCAATTTATGCTTTTGGATGAGGTCCTACTACCTTATATGGTTATATGGTTATGTATGGGTGTCTATTCCCTATCATAAGAAATAGGTACATTTGTGCACTCTGGGAGGGGTACCTTGGCCCAGCCCTTAAATTTTGGAAATTGCCCAATTTAAACATTTGGTATTATAGTACCGGACCCTAATATGTATTATGATAAATTTGGGTGGTCCACCTCGTTCCCTTTTAGGGGTACAAAATTGTCAAAATATAAACGTAAGCAATACGTTGTACCACGTGTTTGATCTTTTGGCCCAATTTATCCTCTTGGATGAGGTTCTATTACCTTATATGGTTATATGGTTATGTATAGGGGTTTATTCCCTATCATAAGACATAGGTACATTTGTGCACTCCTTTAAAAATTTGGGAGGGGTACTTTGGCCCACCCCTTAAATTTTAGAAATTGCTCAATTTATATATTTGGTATTATAGTACTGGACCCTAACATGTATTATGATAAATTTGGGTGTTTCACCTCGTTCCCTTTTAGGGGTACCAAATTGAAAAATTTTAATACAACCACGTTTTTTTTGGCCCAATTTATCCTCTTGGATGAGGTTCTATTACCTTATATGGTTATATGGTTATGTATAGGGATCTATTCCCTATCATAAGACATAGGTACATTTGTGCACTCCTTTAAAAATTTGGGAGGGGTACTTTGGCCCACCCCTTAAATTTTAGAAATTGCTCATTTTATATATTTGGTATTATGTTACTGGACCCTAATATGTATCACGATAAATTTGGGCGGTCCATCTCGTTTCCTTCTAGGGGTACAAAATTGCCAAAATATAAACGTAGGCAATACGTTATACCATGTGTTTGGTTTTCGGTCGATTTTATCCCCTTTGATGAGGTCCTATTACCTTATATGGTTATGTATAGGGGTTTATTCCCTATCATAGGACATAGGTACATTTCTGCACTCTGGGAGGGGTACCTTGGCCCACCCCTTAAATTTTAGAAATTGCTCATTTTATATATTTGGTATTATATTACTGGACCCTAACATGTATTATGATAAATTTGGGTGGTTCACCTCGTTCCGTTTTAGGGGTACCAAATTGCCAAATTTTAGTACAACCACGTGTTTGTTTTGGCCCAATTTATCCTCTTGGATGAGGTTCTATTACCTTATATGGTTATATGGTTATGTATAGGGGTCTATTCCCTATCATAAGACATAGGTACATTTGTGCACTCCTTTAAAAATTTGGGAGGGGTACTTTGGCCCACCCCTTAAAATTTAGAAATTGCTCATTTGATATATTTGGTATTATGTTACTGGACCCTAATATGTATCATGATAAATTTGGGCGGTCCATCTCGTTTCCTTCTAGGGGTACAAAATTGCCAAAATATAAACGTAAGCAATACGTTATACCACGTGTTTGGTTTTTGGTCTATTTTATCCCCTTGGATGAGGTTCTATTACCTTATATGGTTATATGGTTATGTATAGGGGTTTATTCCCTATCATAGGACATAGGTACATTTGTGCACTCCTTTTAAAATTTGTGAGGGGTACCTTGGCCCACCCCTTAAATTTTAGAAATTGCTCATTTTATATATTTGGTATTATAGTACTGGACCCTAACATGTATTATGATAAATTTGGGTGTTTCACCTCGTTCCCTTTTAGGGGTACGCAATTGCCAAATTTTAGTACAACCACGTGTTTGTTTTGGCTCAATTTATCCCCTTGGATGAGGTCCTATTACCTTATATGATTATATGGTTATGTATATTGGTCCATTCCCTATTATAAGACATGGGTATATTGATGCACCCTTTAAAAATTTGGGAGGGGTACCTTGGCTCATTCACTCAGTTTTAGAAATTGTTTAATATAAGCATTTGGTATCTTCGTACAGGTCTTCAATATGTACCACTATAAATTTGGATGGTCCACATCGTTCCCTTTCATGGGTAAAGAACTACCAAAAATCAATTTTTCGGAGGTTATTGACCCCTTTGATAAGTATTTAGCACGTTATATGGTTTATTACCTTTATATGTGTATGTGCCCTTTTAAATTTGGGAATTATCAAATAACAAAATTCGGTAAACGTTTTTCTAGGACCCATTGTAAATGTTGGTGTTCCTTTATGGCCAAATATTCAAAATTTAAAGGTTATTGACCGGCTTTATTATTGAATAACTACAGGGTTTATTACTTTTTCATAAGACATAGGTGTATTTGTGTACCAATCTTAAATTTTGGGAGAGGTACATTTCTTATTGTCATATTAATAATTGGTAATTGTTCTTAAAATTGGATAGTATCTCATTCATTGGATAAATCATTGTCAAATATGAGTATGATCACGTGATCAGTTATTGACCTATGATGGGATTAGGATTCCAGGACAGTGGTACATTTAAACTTTGTAGGATAATTTGAGAATTGTCAAATGAAATTGCGTCATTGGTTTCGATTATTCCAGCCAAATATAAACGTTAGCAATACGATGTACCACGTGATTGACCTTGATGAGGTAGTGTACAGGGATACATAGCTAACCTTATTGAATCTTATGACTCATAGTCTTAAGGGAATCCATGCTACATCACTGGCAAAGTTATTGTTGATGCCATTTGATTGGTTGATCACTATCTTTCGTGCAATCTGGTTGGTTGCTGATTTTCAAATCTTTGCTGCATTCAGTTTTAAGTTTTGTTTAACATTTAAAAAAGTTTTTGAATATTTTGTTTGAAACTTTGGTTTGACATTTTTTCGTTTGATATTTTTAGTTTGAAAATTTTTGTTTCGAAGTTTTTGTTTGAAATTTTTGTTTCAAAATTTTTTGTTTGAAACAGGTTTGAAATTTTTTTCGTTTGAAATTTTTAGTTTGAAAAATTTGTTTCGAAAGTTTTGTTTAAAAAAATTTTGTTTGAAATTTTTGTTTCAAAATTTTTTGTTTGAAATTTTTTGGTTTGGAATTTTTGTTTCAAAATTTTGTTTGAAATTTTGTTTCAAATTTTTTTTTTTGAAATTTTTTGTTTTGAAATTTTTGTTTTGAAAATTTTCTTTGAAATTTTTTCGTTTAAAAATTTTTGTTTCGAAATTTTTGTTTAAAATTCTTGTTTCAAGGTTTGATTTGACATTTTTAAAAGTTTGTGCACTCATTAGTAAAGAACCGGAACTGTTTAAAACAAAAACCTCTGGCAACATTATAGTGCAATAATACACGTCAGAACATGATAATTCAACGTCATGTTTTGCATCATCGTTCGAGTTAGTATTCATAATAACATCATCATGGCTACTTGTCTGCAGTTTCTAAACACACGTGATGTGATGAAATCATTTACCAAGATTACTGATTTACAACAGAATGTACCTTATAGAATCTTAGCTAGCCAAAAAATCCCTACAAAGTTTGGATTAAGAATCGTAGTGAAGCTTGAAAATGATAAGAATATAATTTTACCAGCAAGATATTTACCCATGGAAGCATCAAAACAAGAAGAACTGCTGCGTTTCTTAAATACTGGATCTGTATCTTTATGTTACAAAGGATTCTTGGGTCGAAGTCATCAATTTGAATTTAGTACACAGCCGGATTCGTCAGCAATTGTGATGAAATTATGAATTCAAACGTCAGCACGTCAGACATAGTTGTATGAATTTGGTTGGTCAGCATGACGTCAGCAACTGTGATGAAACCATGAATTCAAACGTCAGCACATTTCTTTCCAATGACCAGCAATAACTATGAAATGAGCAAATACACTGTCATCCCATGAAATCATTTGAGCAAGTGCGTTTCAGGAGGAAAAATGTGTACTTCTAACGATAAAGAGTTCATCTTCGCAAGCTATTATCCAATAAATATATTTCAAACAAAACATGTGATGATTGGTATCAGTGCTAGAATATTTGAACCATTGATTCGATTGGGCAAAGCAGAACAATTTGGTGTACAACTGACCTGTGAAGAATGGCAAATATTATGTTCACGAATCGACCAAATGAACGATTATTTTCATGATGAGCTAAATGTGACCATAGTCAAATCATTAGGCTCAAATCATGAAGTGGTGCTGCGTACAGTCCTCGAAGAGAAGATGGTGCGGTTACGTAAAAAGAGTACATTCCATGTCCCTCGCAACATGGTGTATCTAACACAAACGGGATGGAACAAATTCATCAGCGTATTTCAGTGTGTTAAACATGCAGTGGAAGTGTGCAACAAAACAAGTATATTCCTGAAAAAGTACTATTTTGAAAAATGTGTTATGCATATTGTACAAAATGTATCTAGATATTGTGATGGTTGTCAACATCGTTCGTGGGTGCATACCTGTATTGATAAACAGTTTATTTGTGATCAAATGGACATTGAGTTTCCACCAATTGATATTGCAATAGACCTTAAAAGACTTCAATTGGAATTAAAATTATATGCTAAAGATAAACTAGTGCAAGAAGTTCAAAATACATTGTATCGACAATATCCAGATAATTTATCTGGTATGGATGTATGTGATTAACCAGTGCAGTGTAATAAAATGATCCATTTCAATGATTTGTGTTTTTTCATTTCAAGTACAACCCCATATTCTCACGTCTACTATTGCATCATGATGTTGCCAGAGGTTTTTGTTTTAAAACCGTTCCGGTTCTTTACTAATGAGTGCACAAACTTTTAAAAATGTCAAATCAAACCTTGAAACAAAAATTTTAAACAAAAATTTCGAAACAAAAATTTTTAAACGAAAAAATTTCAAAAAATTTTGAAACAAAAATTTCAAAACAAAAAATTTCAAAAAGATTTTGAAACAAAAATTTCAAACAAAATTTTGAAACAAAAATTCCAAACCAAAAAATTTCAAACAAAAAATTTTGAAAAAAATTTCAAACAAAATTTTTTTAAACAAAACTTTCGAAACAAATTTTTCAAACTAAAAATTTCAAACGAAAAAATTTCAAACCTGTTTCAAACAAAAAATTTTGAAACAAAAATTTCAAACAAAAACTTCGAAACAAAAATTTTCAAACTAAAAATATCAAACGAAAAAATGTCAAACCAAAGTTTCAAACAAAATTTTCAAAAACTTTTTTTAAATGTTAAACAAAACTTAAAACTGAATGCAGCAAAGATTTGAAAATCAGCAACCAACCAGATTGCACGAAAGATAGTGATCAACCAATCAAATTGCATCAACAATAGCTTTGCCAGTGATATAGCATGTATTCCCTTAAGACTATGAGTCATAAGATTCAATAAGGTTAGCTATGTATCCCTGTACACTACCTCATCAAGGTCAATCACGTGGTACCTCGTATTGCTTACGTTTATATTTGGCTGGAATAATCGAAACCAATGACGCAATTTCATTTGACAATTCTCAAATTATCCTACAAAGTTTAAATGTACCACTGTCCTGGAATCCTAATCCCATCATAGGTCAATAACTGATCACGTGATCATACTCATATTTGACAATGATTTATCCAATGAATGAGATACTATCCAATTTTAAGAACAATTACCAATTATTAATATGACAATAAGAAATGTACCTCTCCCAAAATTTAAGATTGGTACACAAATACACCTATGTCTTATGAAAAAGTAATAAACCCTGTAGTTATTCAATAATAAAGCCGGTCAATAACCTTTAAATTTTGAATATTTGGCCATAAAGGAACACCAACATTTACAATAGGTCCTAGAAAAACGTTTACCGAATTTTGTTATTTGATAATTCCCAAATTTAAAAGAGCACATACACATATAAAGGTAATAAACCATATAACGTGCTAAATACTTATCAAAGGGGTCAATAACCTCCGAAAAATTGATTTTTGGTAGTTCTTTACCCATGAAAGGGAACGATGTGGACCATCCAAATTTATAGTGGTACATATTGAAGACCTGTACGAAGATACCAAATGCTTATATTAAACAATTTCTAAAACTGAGTGAATGAGCCAAGGTACCCCTCCCAAATTTTTAAAGGGTGCATCAATATACCCATGACTTATAATAGGGAATGGACCAATATACATAACCATATAATCATATAAGGTAATAGGACCTCATCCAAGGGGATAAATTGAGCCAAAACAAACACGTGGTTGTACTAAAATTTGGCAATTGCGTACCCCTAAAAGGGAACGAGGTGAAACACCCAAATTTATCATAATACATGTTAGGGTCCAGTACTATAATACCAAATATATAAAATGAGCAATTTCTAAAATTTAAGGGGTGGGCCAAGGTACCCCTCACAAATTTTAAAAGGAGTGCACAAATGTACCTATGTCCTATGATAGGGAATAAACCCCTATACATAACCATATAACCATATAAGGTAATAGAACCTCATCCAAGGGGATAAAATAGACCAAAAACCAAACACGTGGTATAACGTATTGCTTACGTTTATATTTTGGCAATTTTGTACCCCTAGAAGGAAACGAGATGGACCGCCCAAATTTATCATGATACATATTAGGGTCCAGTAACATAATACCAAATATATCAAATGAGCAATTTCTAAAATTTAAGGGGTGGGCCAAAGTACCCCTCCCAAATTTTTAAAGGAGTGCACAAATGTACCTATGTCTTATGATAGGGAATATACCCCTATACATAACCATATAACCATATAAGGTAATAGAACCTCATCCAAGAGGATAAATTGGGCCAAAAGATCAAACACGTGGTACAACGTATTGCTTACGTTTATATTTTGACAATTTTGTACCCCTAAAAGGGAACGAGGTGGACCACCCAAATTTATCATAATACATATTAGGGTCCGGTACTATAATACCAAATGTTTAAATTGGGCAATTTCCAAAATTTAAGGGCTGGGCCAAGGTACCCCTCCCAGAGTGCGCAAATGTACCTATTTCTTATGATAGGGAATAGACACCCATACATAACCATATAACCATATAAGGTAGTAGGACCTCATCCAAAAGCATAAATTGGTCCAAATGACCAAACACGTTGTTGTACTAAAATTTGGCAATTTTGTACCCCTAAAAGGGAACGAGGTTATAGTAATATATATTAGGGTCATATACTATTATACCAAATGTTTAAATTGGGCAATTTCCAAAATTTAAGGGGTGGGCCAAGGTACCCCTCCCAAACTTTTCAAGGGGGGCACCAATATACCCATGTTTTATGAAAGGTAATGAACCCCTATATAAGCCCATATAACCATATAAGGTAATAGGACCTCATCCTAGGGGATAACTTAGGTCAAAACCAAACACGTGGTACTACGTATTGCTTACGTTTATATTTTGGTAATTTGATACCCCTAAAAGGGAACGAGGTGGACCATCCAAATTTATCATAATACATATTAGGGTCCTATACTATAATACCAAATGTTTAAATTGGGCAATTTCTAAAATTTAAGGGGTGGGCCAAGGTACCCCTCCCAAATTTTTCATGGGGTGCATTAATATACCCATGTCTTATGAAAGGTAATGGACCTCTGTATACGCCCATATAACCATATAAGGTAATAACACCTCATCAAAGGAGATAAATTAGGTAAAAAAAAACCGAAATTTGAATTTTTGGCAATTTTTTACTCATAAAAGGGAACGACATAGACACCCAATACTGATAGGGGTACATACTGTGGTCCTAGGCTACCATACCAAATTTTTTGATTTGGCAATTTCCTAAATTTAAGGGGGGTGGTCCTACGTACGCCTGCCAAAATTTAGGGGGTGGGCCATGGTACCCCTGTCAAAATTTAGAGGGGGTTGTCCTAGGTACCCCTAGGTCATTGACCCCGGGCCAGGTCATTGACCTTTCACCCCGGTCATAAAAGAGAGTGAGGATGAGTCATTCGCGCATAACGGGGGGCCTACTACTATGTTTTTGGTTTCCAAAGCAATAGAGTTGTTAAAAATTTTCTTGCTCACTCGGCTCTCAACACAAGCATTTCACTCACAGTTACAACAAATTTTTACTTTTATGCAACAGTTTCTAACTGTAACACTCCGATTTTGATAAAATTTGGCAGTTAGATACTACACATAAAATACAGGAGTACGTGTTCTTTTTTTAATTTTCTGCTGAGAAACAATTATTGGGGACAAAAGCCCCTACCCAATATTTCGAAAGTTGACACCCGAACGCAGTATGAAGTGGACCGAAGCAAATGAAATTGTGCACAAATATTGTACCTAGTAGATGTAAAATGAGGGAATACTTGTTTCGTATTTTCATGAAACAAAGAAATAAATGTGTGGGGCAATGTCCCTTCCAAATATTTGATTAGGAAATGTGAAAAGTGCTAATGAACATACTTTCGAAGTGCCTAAATTACATAAAGAATCGCAACGAAAGTATGTTAAGAAACAATACACAAAAGTAAGCTAACCCGTGTTTTGTAGTTTGTGTGGAAAAACTGTGTGGATGCCAAGGTCCTCTCCTAAAAAAGTACATAATAAAGCAGAAGCACAGGAAGGAGTCGACCGAAGCAAATGAAATTATACCTAGATTTTGTATATGTAAAATAAGGCAGTACGTGTTTCGCAAGTAGCTGGGGGCGCTAACTTCAGTCTTTGAACTTGAACTTTTGAGGGTAGAAACACGAAACACTCGAAATTCACTGTATTGATTCCTACTTTTAGGTTATCTATCTATTGGGAAAATTTCACTATTTTCACACTAGTTTTTTCTACATATAGCGTATTTTATAGAATTTCGGTGTGCGCCTTTAACACTTACAGTGTTTTTCCCATAAATAAAAACATGTGTCAATTTATTTGCTGTTTACTGTTGATGTGCAAATTTGAAGCAAATCAGTACGGGACACTTGGGAACACGAATTGTTTTATTTACATATACAATATCTACACACAATTTCATTCGCTTCTGTCAACTCATTCTTGCGCTTCTGCTGTAATTTATACTTTCTTCGGAGGGGCCTTGGCTCCAACACTATTTTCCGCAGAAACTAAAAACACGTGTTCGCTTTTTTTTTTTGCCTATTGTCCCTACCCAAAGTGTTGTAGTAATTCTCCTTACCCTTTAGGCACTTCTAATATATACTTATTTGCACTTTTCATATTTCGTAATCAAAGGTTTAGAAAGGTCTGTGTCCCACCCACCTATTTTTTTTTTAAAGGAAATACGAAATACGTATTCCTTCGTTTTAATTCTTCGGTATCTATGCATAATTTCATTTACTCCGGTCCACTTCTTCTTGCTTTTGAGCGACTACTTTCAAAATTTTGGGTTGGGGCTTCTGCACCTTAAAACTGTTTTTCCGTAAAAAGAAAATACATATTCATTTATTTCATGTGTAATATCTACCTGCCAAATTTTATCAAAATCGGAGTATTGCTTGGGAAGTGTTACATGTTAGTACTTAAAGAAAGTTATTGTTGTATATGATTTTTAGTCACGATGTGATATATATAAGGTGCTAAGAAATGATTTATAATGTACTCAAGAGCGTTTTCAAAATCAGAAAGAGTCAAAGTCTGAGTCTGAAATACGTTGATGGTGATGAGTTTGCTTACTTAATCATGCTTTTCTAACCAATGGGATTAATATTTCTGTGAGAATAAAGATACGGAAATGAAAGGAGTGAAGAGACACGAGAGGACATGCAAGATGCTGTTTTCGCGGGAATGTTAAAAGTGTATGTAAACAGGAGAAATAATAACACTTTCGAACTTCAAGCAATTGTAAAAAAAGGAGTCAGCGAATTTTCTCTTTTTCAAACACTGATCGCTACCAGTGTATTTTTTTCCTTCATAGGCTATGTGAAATGCTTCCAATTTGAAGGAATTTGTTGGAATCATTTCTCCATAAACTACTTATATCGCCAGGATATTTTCATTTGTGCATACGTATCTAGTTTTGTGGTTTTTCTATCAGCATACATACCAAACGTATACATATATATAATGTATATGTGTGTATGTCTGTTAGTGTATTTTTAATATGTTTATTAATAATAAGCAATCTTAAATTCAAAACTTCTATTCATTAAGGGGTTACATAATTACTATTATTTCAAAATGTTGTAGCGAACCATATTTTGGATTTGAAATACAGCATTAAACATATTCTTTAACTCCATAGATCAATATTGAGAAATTCGCAAAGAAGGCTCCTTCTAAATTTCCATTACATTTCACCAAATATTTTTACCGTAAAATAATTGAAATTAAAATCCTATTTACCTACAGAATAAAATTACAAAAGTTTACAATTATTACTGGAAATTAATGCTATAATTCATGTCGAACATTTTAAAAGCACATAGTTTCTAATGTACTGAAATTTCATTTCTTATCGATAGTATGAAATATTACAAATAGTTGTACTGTAAGTTTCCTTAACTGTTCTCCAAGTGGATTTGAGTAGAACCAAAAGGAGTTTTGTTAAGTTTAACAGAAATTCCAAAATAAACCTTTTGAAAGCAGCTCTTATTTGTAAAAGAATACATAATGATCGCTTTTGTCTGTTGTAATGATCTTTCAAGCAGCTTAATAAAAGTTCAGTGTAGCATAATAACAAAAGCTGCTTTTCTTATCTAAAAAAAGAAAGCTCTAAGGTGTCTGTACTGGGTGCCGAATTCTACTTCACCCCGGGCGTCGAAATCTCTAATTGACGGTATTTTTAAAAAGTTCGAACATGTAAAAAGTTCGAAGTGAGTGCGTACAAAACGGAATACCGAGCTCGTTCATGGTGCATGACATGCTTTAACAATGAGAAAGGCAAATAACTTTAAAACGTCGGCACAATCAAGCCCTTAAAAGAGATATGAACTTCCTTTTCTGAACATTTGTAATCTCTAGGTTGAAATTGGTAAGGGTAATTTTAATATTTCATTGTTGGGCAAAGACAGGAAGATTGTGGTGATATATTTACTGGTACAGTCAACTGCTTTCGAGCTTCTTTAAAAGTACGAGTAATTTCATGTGTTTAGGTACAACTCTTCCTCGATGTTCAATTACTTATTTTCCTCCTTAATTATTCCCTTTTTTTTGGCTGGGGTTAAAATAATTGAAATAAATGATGTAAGTTTGTTCTCAAAATAATTTAGTGCAAACATTAGTACATAATTATTGGTCAAGTAATTAAATTCTATTACTGACGGTTTTAATCAAAGTAACTTACAATCTTTCATACTGTGTGTAAATTGAAGAAACTTTTTCCAATAAGAAAGTAATTTATCAATACTTGTATTTTCACTTCCAGTAAATCTTTCCAGTAAACTTCCAGTGTGATAATGTTTGTGACATTTTACATGTTACAATTTTTGCTTACTTAATATACATTAATATCATCACTGAGCAAATCAGAATGATTTAATTTAGAAAGTTGAACTTTGACATGCAACTTGATAAACTAGTCCTATTTTACCCCGACCGAAGAAGAGAGTTGTTAAGTTGACAGCTCTTATGACTTACTTATACTTTTCTCGAGTAATCTTGATGAGTACGGAATTTTAATCATGTTGTCCTCATTACGCAAATTCAATAAAAATTCTTCCGATTACTGTATCTTGTTTTCTGGTTTGTTGAAATGATGTCTGAATCTCAATCAGGCTTCACACTTTTGAAGACTTGGACTATGATGATTTTTTCCAAGGAAATTCCCCAAAGGATATAATGTCTGCACCAAAGATGGAATAGGTCAGTGGGTCAAGATTTGAAAGTGGGTCAGTGGGTCGTGGTCAGCAAGATGTGACCCACTGGTACCTACCAACCACCGTGACCCACTCTGACTCACCGACACACTCAGACCGACTGACTCACTCTATTCAGTCCATAGTAGACAGCATCTTCTGAACACTGGTAAATGTGCCTGTGTTTCACTTTCAAGGCCTCCAGTTTATTCATTTTTCATTTTTTTCTGTTTACTTATCTGAGATGAGTATATCTATGTGAAAAAAGAACTTCAGGTATTTTGGATATTGATATTTGTAACAATTGTAACAACAATAGGACTTACTACCTGACTTTCGAGATACAGCCTGTGAGTTTTTAGAGGAGTTAAATACTGAAAAATATTCATTTTTGAATCACCTGTAATAAATGAATTATTACATAAAAAACGAGTGTAACTATGTGTGAGTGATGATCACGGACAAATGGCAAAGCCAAATGAGATGACTTTTGGTAGATAGTTAGACCCTAATCCCAACTGGGATGTTATCATATCACTTTTATTAAAATACATGTTCTAAAGAGGGAGAGGAAGCCCAAGTTTTTACGAAAAATTGAGTATCTCACAAGTCGTTCAACTTAGGGAGTGAAATTCAGTATATTAAGTCTTTATTAAAAATAAACAGAACATGTTCTAGCAGTTTTTAAATTTATCTTCTATGGGGGAGACTTTCTATATATGGGAAATTTGTAGTGGGTTGATTTGTAAAAATAATCAAAAACGATCTATATTAGTTGAGAAAAAAATAAAAAAAACAATTGTTAATTGAGACACAAAAAATACAGTCTCAATTAATTAGAAAGCAGTAATAATTATAAAGCAGTGCTATCATATATCCACTATTTTCTAATATAATAATTTTTGAATCAGCACAAGGCACTGAAGCTATAAGGTTGTGAGAAAGCAAGCATCATTCCATCTGATCACTCTTCAGACATTTTCTCCTATATATATTTTCCTTGGAACAACGTAAACATGATAGTCTAAACTAGTAACTGAACGCTTTGAAGGTTGCTTGAGATTCCGCCATCACTTTTTCAAGCTTGACGTATTATAAGAAAAGTAACAATGCTCTGTAGTGCCTTTCTTTGCTAAAAAAACGCATGTTTAATTAGATGCGTAACCGCGGTCTCATTTAATGCGGATAATCAACACTATTGCATTTGCTGTCACTACTGGGAGTAAGATTTCTTTATAGATTAATTGGTATTTTAGGCTTCAAGACTTTTACTTGCCTCCTGATGTAACACTCGTCAATGAGCACTTAAGGTTGTAATGAAAAATGCGACTGAATTAAATTGTTCATTACTAAGCAACAGCCTGAAAAAGATTTGATTTAAAGAGGGTGAGTGTCAAGAAAAAAAAAAAGTAGATTTCGTTGCGGAGGAAGATAGGTAAATATAAAAGTTCGTAGTAAAGCTATACGTATAAGGGTAAAAGTTTAAAGGGGATGACAATAGTTTCAAGAAGCAAAGATATATGAAGTTTGTTTACAGGGTGTCTAAAAAGTCTCGTATCATAGATGAGAGCACATTTGTTCATTGTGCTCTCTGTTGAATTCTATCCGTTTTGAAGCGGAATGGTAAAGAATAAAAATACGGCGGGGGGAGCAATTTGGGCAAATTGCTTCCCTTATATATCCTTTGTTTTCGTGCAAAGATGAGCCCGATCGTGAATCTATACGCTGCAATACAACAAAGATTAACCGTACTCCCAGAAAGCGTAGTTCATCGAACTCAAAATAAGCCTCGGGGTCCTTGACGGTCAATACAGTTTGCCTCAAATCTAGTGTTTAAGTATTTTAGTATGAGCAAGACGTTGTGTGCTAGAACACCAACTTGCATGAGCTATGCTTTCTTTATATGGTCTAATAACAAAGTGCAATATGCTTATCCATGTTCAAGAAATGACCGAACAATACTAGTTTGTATTCACGATCGTGGGGAAGGAAAAGTCACAGTTTAAATGGATGTAGTTTTTCTTTGGGATATCGTGAATGGCTGAGCGTCTTGTTTTATCCTCCTGTCCTCCATTTTCAAATACCGTATTTACGCAATCCTAAAACGCACATTTTTAATTATTTTTCAGCCCCAAAATCGAGGTGTGTCTTACATTCGAGTTTGCAAGTTTAGGCCTACATTTTGCACTGTCAGAAAGACCCAATTTACAGCAGTAAACTATTGAGTTTCGCCAGAGATAGCTAATCTCGTTAGTCATGATTCTGTGAAAAATGTGTACTAGGAATACCCACATTTTCCGAAAAATGGGAAATTGTTTTATCGAGAAATTGGAAACTGAAAATGGAAGACGAAAAATTTTCATTGTGTTTTCACATGTTTATTTATCTTTTTCATTCTTAAAAGTCAATTCCGAGTAGTTTTTTTTTTTCGTCTCACATTTCAGAGCGTTTTAGACTCGCGTAAATACGGTATCTAAAAATGTCTTGCAACCCGCTTTAATTGAAACCTAAACTTGGAACTGCTAAACTTTTATTATTATGAACTTTTAGTTAAGATGCATATTCAACAATTTTTCCTATGGCCACGGACATTCACCCCAACGGAACTATGTTGGGAACCTCGGAAACACTTAATATATACAGAAGTTAACATAATGTTTAAAATTGTAAAAATTTTGTTCTCACATATTTTCAGCGCAAATTCAGTTTTACAGATTTCGTGTATATTACAGCAGTTTTGAAGTCTTCTGTAGATATATAAATGACAGTCAACGCTTTACTTTTACATAACAGAAAATTACATTTGAAGAAAAAAAACGATATAAGGTTTACCTCAGTTGCATATTCACCCATTAAAGGAAAGTAAACGTTTTATTTTAAAAGAACTGAACACTGTTTGAAACTGAAAGTAATGTTTTCAAACCTCAGATGTTATTTCACTTAACCCATTTCAGGAATTTTGAAGAAATTTTAAAGTAACATGTATACAGGGTGTATCAGATCACCCGTCCCAGGCTTCTTTTTTTGGCTCGTAGTGCACGTATTCACTTCAAACAACAAATGGTGATGCTTTCATATTTGGTTCTTCAACTAAGTCAAACTAGCTTTAGTTATTCTTATTATGATAATGCCATTAAGCGATCAGCTAACTGCTTCACATGGCATTTGATACATAGATTTGGTGTCCCAAATACTTCTCTGCAACACAGACTGTCACAGCGAAAGCAAGGAATGAAATTACCTGTTGCGCGTAAGTTAGGAGTTGAGAAAATACTTTCCCCGGAATATATGTATGGAAAAGGGCTGAAATGCAATGTGAAACAGTTAGCTGATCGTTTAATATCATTATCACGGTAAGAATACCTGAAGCTAGTTTGACTTAGCTGAAGAACTAAATATCAATGACAGGTTCAACAAAGATAAACAGAGTGCTGTGAAAGGTTTTTATGCGAGTTTAAGAAGTGACTTCCCAATTTATGAGAAGTGACTTCGTAATTGGCGCAATATTTAGGGCATGTTAAACGCAAAAGCTCCTAATTCGGAATAAGGGACACCAGGCAGCTCTCCCGTTACCTCTCCACATTTTTATACATCCTTTGTGGGGCTTCATTTGTTCTAACTGTATATAAAAGTGAACTGGAAAATTGTAAGTGGCTACTAATCTGGAAAAGACAGATATAATCGATTCTTACCAAATGAGTAGGAACCGTGATCTTAATGGCTATATAGCGTGAGATTGGTGTCCCGTTCTTTCGCTTACAAAATCTTGCAATCCTACGTCGGGCGAAATAGGTCGGAATATAACATTGATACTCTGTGTGAGTGCTACTGGTTAGTTTGTACTACCCTTCTTCATAGTCGTATTTCCGCACGAAAGAATGAGAGAGGGACTGTTGGTTGATGCTCCACCTGAGAGTATTGCTGTAGCACAAAGTACTGATTGGATAACGAGTGATACTTTTTTTTTAAACTTCGTTGCAACACTGTGAAATTCTGTCATCCTTCCCCTCACATCCCAGTTCTGCTAATTGTTGATGGACATGGCAGCCATAAAGAACAGAAAGTTATTAAATATGCGTGGGACCACAGGATTCACTGGTCAGTACTTCTCCACATATCACTCACAAGACTCAACTCACTGATAGGTGTTTCATGAAACCACTTCAAGACGCATAAAATGATGCTTGTTCACTGTGGATGCGCAAGAATGCTGGAGTAAAGACATCCGAATACTATGTAGCGCATCCTGTTTCAGAGGCATACCAAAAGGTATGTCACATGGACGTAGCTCTCAACCGATTTGCCTTCATCAGAATATATTGTCTGATCGGCACTTTGTGTGCAAAGGATTGGGCACGTCCATCCTCACCACAACGAAGTCTGCAGATCAGGCGCCATGTTTAGGATAAACTGTCTCCCGACATCCTTGATGCAGTCCTTGTGGTTCCCCAAATCTCAACAGGACGATTAGCTAGGGATGCTGCTATGAGCCACATAATGATTTGGAGGATTCTTCACAATAACGCGTTAAATCCTTATCATGTTCGTCTGCGCCAAAAACTCCAAGAATAATGATTTCCATAAACATCTGGAGTTTTGTCAATGGGTGAGCGCCAGGAACCCACGTTTCATCAGAACATTTTGGTGAGAATGTTCATAACTTGCAGTTCATGTCATTTATTTTATTTGTTATCTTCCGTTTGTTTGTTTGTACTATTCTTGAACAATTGTTAGTGCAATGCGTTCCGAAAAGTGATTTATTAAAATGTTTACATAAGTTTAGAAGAGTAAGAGAGTGGCAGTGATTTCGTAAGTTTGATTTTTTTTGGGAGGGAGGCTGTTGGACTTTACATCCAAATTTGTTTCATACGTAGTTTAAAACCAAAGAGTGCTTTTCTCTGTTTTTCTGTTTTAAATTGGTTCAATTCCGAAATTTAAACTAGTGCTGTCCTGTAATATTGTTTTCGTTTGTTGATAAGTAGACGAGATATGCCATTACGTTTGACACTGAATGCTGTAAAGAGTTTCGAACAACTATTTAATAGAACACGTGCTATCTCATGTTCTTTTGGAGTCATTACCAATTAAAACTGTTGTTCTCAGTTGCAAATTCAACAGCAAATAATACATAGATGCCAAACCGTAGAGTTTAACAAAAAATGTTCCTGTAAAAGTTGTTTCCTTTTCAATAATACTTCCAAATAAATCGAAATTGGTACCACTTTCCATTGAAAATTTTAGAGTTGATCCCCCGCGGAAGTATTCTCGCTACGCCGCAAAATATGAAAGAATCACAGTTTGATTCTTCACATATGATTTGGTCATTCATTTTTTTTGTTTGTTTGTTTGTTTGAAGTGTCTACCTGCATTACGAAGTACGAACTGAGAAAAATGCGTGGGACGGGTCGTCTGATAGAAATTGAACAAATAACATCCATAGATGCCAAACCATAGAATTTAACGAAAAGTGTTTCGTGCAAAATTGTTTGCTTTTTAATAATAGGCCTACTTAAAAAGAAATAGAAACTGATACTACTTTTCATATATTTTTTTTGAAGTTGATCCCCCGTGAAAGTATTCCATTTAAAATTTTTGAAGTCGAGCCCCGTGGAAGTATTCCCCCTACTCAACTGGATACGGAAGCACCACTATTTGATTCTTCACATACGATTTGGTAGTTCTTTTTTTGTTTGAAGTGTCTACGTGCACCACGAGACAAGAAAAATTGCCTGGGACAGGTGGTCTGATACTCCTTGTATATAGTAAAAAGCTGAAGGACCAGAATAAAGACCTCGTCGCTCCATCAGATCAATACATACATATCTGTTACCATAACTAGAGGTGCGTAAAACATCTATACACAGCTTCGCCGGAAGTCCGCTTGCTAATTGGACGCCCGAGCAAACGTTGGTACTTCTGCTTAAATGGGCGCAGAAATTGCCTGAAACTGTACGTAAAAAAACATTTATTCTGTTCTCCGAAGAGGTACTTGAGTGAATTGTCTCCAAAAGAACGCCAGTTTGGGAACAGGCAGAAATACATCAATTTTGAAGAAAAAAGTTGACTACGGTGTCATCCTCAATGTCTAGAGACGACATATCCCTCCAAAAAAATTCTATACTCCAGCCGTTCTACCGGTTGCGAAGATGTCTCCATATTGGTAGAGGGATTTATATATATATATATATATATATATTAATGATATTATATTTATATATATATATATATATATATATATATATATATATATATATATATATATATATATATATATATATATATATATATATATAATGATATTGAAACCAAACACTATTCAAAGCTTTATTGCACCCACTAGAAAAAGTGAAGTATATTAAAATTTATTTGCATATATTGTTATTGTAGACTGCTCCCATAATGCCCACTTACTTCGATTTTACAAAGTTTGAGGAATAAATTTCACTTTTTATTTTGTGTTCAATTTGAAGGTATTTTGTTATACTACCATTAAGAAACCCATATACATCATATTATGGAATCAATCATTATGGAACAATTTCATGTGTTACATGCAGCAGTGGTACCAATCTTTGAAAGTTTAATTTACAACTTTTTTTCTTTTTCTTTTTTAATTGTTTTTTGTGAGTAATGGTGCATTCAGTTGAAAGGAACAACAAGATTTTCTCTCTCTCTGTCTGTGTGTTTCTAGTTTCCGGCGTAAGCGTGTGGATACTACCAGGTATACTTTCGTGTGTACATATGCTAGTGTGTGTGCGTGTGTCGGGGGTATATGAAGTATTAATTAGGATCGCGTAGTGGAACTTATCGATATTACTACGTACATACGTGCGACCGTTACTTCACACGATAACTTTGGACGAATGCGAATTTTTTAAATTCTGCTCTTTGCAATAAATAAGTAGAGTGGTTCCTCTCGAAGGAGTTCGTTAATGGAGGTGATTCGCCAACTGGAAGTGGTAGAAATGGGTAATTTCCGATTGTAGCGTTGATCACTATAGAGCGGAAATGGTAATAAATGGTAAGAAGCAGTTTTCGGCAATCGATAAAGGGTATCAAGGATAACTTTCAGCTTCATCCTTCACATATTGATAAAACCGGAAGAGATAGAAATTAACCTAACTATGACTTCTGGCTTCAAATTAATCTACATAGTGAGATGGGAAGAAGCTGTTTTAGCTATGAACAGTGGCGTATTTACGATTTTGTTTCGGGGAGGGCTTTGCTAACTTTTGGGGGGGCTTTGCCTGAAAATGCGAAAATTCTGCAAGGTATTTCATATGCTTTACTATAGTAACTAAGATTTCGGGGAGGGCTTAAGCCCGGAAGCCCCCCCCCTAAATACGCCACTGGGTATGAATATAGCATTGTGGGAATAAATATCGTCTCCCTTCTCAAACTTCTAATCAAGTCGGAAGTAGCAAAACTCAACTACTTCCCATTTTAGTGTTGATTACAACAGATTAAAACGATACTAAATAGCGAGAAGAGGTTTTCTGAAATCCATTAAGTGTCCCAAGAATATGTTCTATCTCGTCTCTAATTTTTCTACTAAAACTTGAAGTGGTAGAAATCAATCGCTTTCGGTTATAACATTGAGCGTTATAGACTAGATAGCGAGAATGCTTTTTAGGTAACTCATTAAGTGCTCCAAGAGTATATTCCATCTTGGCAGTAATCCTTCTACTCAAATCGGAAGGGAAAGAAATATACCAGAACTTCTGGTTCCAAAGCCAGTACAGAAAGTATAACATGATTCTCTTTAAGATTTTATTACTATTAGGATCATCTAGTGGAACTTGTAATATCGTAATGTCAGTGTACTACATACATACGTCCGTTACTTCAAACGATAACATTTAAAAGGATGCGAATTTTCTCTCTCTTTTTTTTCTTTCTTCAATAAGTAGATAGCGTGATTTTCTCGAGAGAGTTCATTAATAGAAATGATTGGACAAACAAAATGGTAGAAATAGTTATTTCAGGTTTTAACGTTGACCAATATAAAACAAAACCGGTAATGGATACCGAAAAGCGGTTCTCGGCAATCGATTCTACGTTTCAAGGTAATCTCTCATCTTATTCTTAACATTCTAGTAGAACTGGGAATGGTAGAAATGAGCCATTTCCGGTTTTAGCTAGGGATGTGCACGAGTCGAGCCGAGTCAAACGTAGTTTTCTCGAGTCAAGTTCCGAGCCGAGTTACTGTTTTTGAGATCGAGTTTCCAGTCGAGTCGAGTTTGATACATGGCTCGCTCGTTTAGCTCGTTTTAGCTCGTTTTGAAGTCATGGCCTGATTAAACTGGAAAGCGAAAGCCATGAGAAATGAAAGCCGTAATGCGGAATACTTTTAGTGTTGCTCACGAGAGGGGACACTGTTTGCATCTCATCTCGTCTCGATAACGAGACAACAATAGATTATTTTTTTTAAATAAAAGGACAGCCTCAAATGTCGTGAGCACCAATATATGTATATACTGTAATTTTTACCATCAAGGCTGAGACCTGCACGGTCGTATTCCTGAACCTAAGCAGAAACCCAACCCGAGTAAGTGATGTCAACGGGCTAGTCTCGGTTCAACTGAGCGAACAGCTCGAGCCGGCTCGTTCGGGATCAGCCACCGAATCGGTTCCGTTCGGCTCAGGTGAGTCATCGGTTTTTGCCGTCTCGGTTAGGTGAGGTGTTGACTCTTCTCACTTCTCGGTTCGGCTCGATAGTAGATGAGCTGTTAGCCGAGCCACTCGATCCGTTCACAACCCTAAACCCGGGACGAGCACCGCAGTGATTCAGATAACTGCTAACTCCAGAACAAAAAAATAACAGCGTTGCCGGGGTATTCTAAGATGGATATAGGCCTATACATGATGTGTCTAATGTAACCCCTCTTTAATCAAATTGATGTCGGTGTCAATTTATCTCCTGGTATACACCTTTATGCTATAGCCGTGTTGAAGCAACTCTCACGTTATGAATAATCGTAATTAATTAATGAATACTTAAAATTTACAATATTTTCCAATAGTTTATTATATATATATATATATCGATTATGTATATATATCGAATTACCCCCCCATCCATAATTATCAACATTAAATCTCCTTGTCTTTATATATGTGACTGGGTATAGGTGTGTTGAAATGGCTCCCATTATGAATGATTAGTAAAAGGGATAATTCAAAATTGATCACTTTTCTGAATATGTTATCATAGGTTATATGGAGAAATTACTAATTTTTCAGTATTAACACATTGCTTTATTAGTCTGTTTTTCTGTTAGTATCAATCATTATAAAGAATTCTAGTGACAAAAGAAATCATACTTACTTCTAAATTATCTTCATAATATTCTTTCGTAATATTCCTACATTTTCTTTAGCTGTATAATTTTCCTATGGTATTTTTAAATTCCTCATATTTAGAATTTCTTGCGAGAAGAATAATCGTCATCTAGTTTCTACATATTATTATTATTATTATTATTATTATTATTATTATTATTATTATTATTATTACCAATATTAACAAAAAGCCTATTGCGGATAATAAATTTGTTATTTGTATAATCTGGGCAGCTCGTGGAAACATAATTGTATGGCACATTTTCTTACTTTCGAGTAAGTATGAAAAGAAATTTCATCATTCCTATGCAATTCGATACAATGACACATACCAAACAAGTTTCCTTTGTGGTTTAATACCAATCTACTCCACCTAATAACTTAATTTTACCAGAAGTGACAATTATCATTATGTTCGCTAACTCCTCTCATATCATGGTAAAAATGAAATGAAATTTTAAGTTTTATGTCCCACGGTTATGCCGGTTAGGCTAAAGGAGACGGTGATGATGAGAGATATGGGAAACCGTGGAAGAAGGTGTGAGGAAACGGGAGAATCCCGAGAAAACTCACGAACACGGTGTTTGTCCACCACAAAGTCCACACGGCGCGAGCTGGGATCGAACCAGGGACCCCAAGCACGGAGGTGAATGCTCTACCAATGAGCTACCGCGCTCCCCGCATATCATGGTAAATAAAGTGCTGACTTCGCTTCTTCATATTTTGTATGGCCGGAAATTCTCTTTTATCTTATTCATTGAAGGCAAACGTTCTTACAGATTTAGACTGCAGAATACGAGTTCTGCAACTGAACACGTGTGGTTTATTGTTCAACAGCTCTGCAACTCTGCAAGTAAACAAGTTACCACCAAACGGAATCTGTAATCAGAGGTCCCTACAGAGGTTCAGACTTTTCTTTACTGAATAGTTTTAAGCTCTTTCCTTTTTATTGTAGGTAATAAAAATAAGAGAAGAACAATATTACCTTTCTGCGGCAGTGTGTCATTTATTTGAGCAAAGCTATGGTAGTCAAAATTTGCAGACACTCCTTAAAATAACAGGAAGAATCTCACAGCTATTTATAAAGGCAATCGGAAAAACAAGTTCATTTCTCTGCTTTCACGAAATATTTACATGTGTGACACTTTGCGTGCTGAAATTAATAATAATAATAATAATAATAATAATAATAATAATAATAATAATAATAATAATAATAATAATAATAATAATAATAATAATAATAATAATAATAATGAATATCTACAATGTATTATCATTATTCATAGTTTATCTTATTTCTGACAACAGTGTTACATACATAATCTTGTCTTCTTCAATCACAAGCCACTGTTGTGTTTATCTGATTCATATCTCTACTCCATATCGTTCTGCCTATTTACTCAGTAAAGTACTACTAGACTAATATACATTCACAACAATTCTTAGATCCAATTTGTTTTGTATATACCCACATTCATGTCCAGTTCCATCTAAAGAACCTAGTGTAAAAACAATGTTGTTCCCGAGTGTTATAGTAGTGTATGATTGAATTCCGGATATATGAAGGCCCATAAATATGCAAATTACATATGGGCCGTTAAAATTAGTGCAATATGCATTGGGCCGCGGAGAACTTTGCATTTGCATCAATTTTACACGAATCCCGAGAGAATACTTCGCGAATGTAGTATAGATTGTGTCTTAAAGTTACTCATATACTGACCATGACAATAGTCTAGGCGACAAAGTTTGTGTCTTTCTCGTATCGAAAAAAGTATCGTAGAAGTAGTGGTCTCTTAGGAAGTGTATATGTACCTGCAAACGTATGACTTCATGCCCATCATCAGCCATATTTTGCAGATTTAAGTGAACGAGAGATATATTTATTTATTTATTACTATGCTACCAGATACAATCTCAGAGGCCATTTTACACTGGAGCACTCAACAAATCAACAATAATAACAACATTGGGAAAGGAAGTGCAAGGATGGCGGCCAGGGTCTGTATTTTAAGGTACCATCTCAACATTGACCTGGTGTAACTGAGGAAAACCCTGGAAAACCTCAGTCAGGATACTGAACTCTGGATTCGAGCATGGGGCCTTCCGATTGCGAAGCAAAACGCTGTAATAATAATAAATATGTGAGTTTTACGTCCCACTCTTATATCTGCTAGGCTAAAGGAGATGGGGTGATGAGAAATGAATGAAATGGTGGAATGGAGAAAGTGGGAGGAAACAGGCGAGCCTCGAGGAAACCCATGCACACGGTGTTCGACCACCACAACGTTCACTTGGCGGGAGCAGAGATGGAACCCGGGACCCCATGCACCAGAGGTGAACGCTCTACCAATGAGCCACGGCGGCTCTTATAATAATAATAATAATAATTTGTAGTAGTAGTAGTAGTGTCATTGATAATAATTGTATTGTGTGTATATGATACTTGAAGAGAGTACTTGAACTACACACACGATTCGGATCGACTTGGCTCGTTTTGGCTCGACTCGACTCGAAACTCGAACCAAATTCGAGTCGAGTTGGAGGAAATTTTTCGAGCCGAGTTCTCGAGTCGATTTCAAGGATGTCTGTTTCGAGTCGAGTCGAGTTTCAAAGAAAACTCGCTCGTGGCCATCCCTAGTTTTAGCATTCATTACTATAGAGCAAAAACGATAATAGATAACAAGAAGATGTTTTCAGCAATCAATTAAATTTTTCAACGATAACCTTCTTCACATTTAGCAAGCTAGTAAATTCTGAAAGTAACAGACTTGAGCCATTCCCGGTTTCAACGGTGATCACTATACAGCAAAAACGGTATTAGATAGTAAGAAGCAGTTTCCAGGGATCTATATAGCATTTCAGGGACAACCTTCATCTTCACACTAACACTCTAGTAAAACCGAAAGTGGTAAAAAATGAACCACTTCCGGTTTTAACGTTGATCACTATAGAGCGAAAACGATAACAGATAGTAAGAAGCAGTTTTCAGCAATCGATAAAGCGTTCCAGCAGTAACTTTCATCTTCGTGCTTAACACCCTAGTAAAAAAGAAGTGTAGAAATCACCTATAACTTCCGGTTTCAATTTACATAGACCATAAACTATAAGATATAGGGACAAGCAGTTTTATGGAATCAATTTAACATTGTGGGAACAGTTAAGTTATTATCTCTCTTAAACTCCAAACCGGAAGCAGCAAAACCCAGTGTTGATCGCAATAGATTAGAAAAGATAACAAATAAGGAGAAGCGGTTTTCTATAATAATTTACTGTCCCAAGAAAATGTTCTATCTCGACTCTAAACATTATACTAAAAGCAGAAGTGGCAGATATCAATCACTTCTGGTTATAAATTGAGTGTTATAGATTATAGAGCTAGAAGGGATTTTATGTAATTCATTAAATACCCCAAAAGTGTATTCCATCTCGACAGCAATCTCTGTATTAATACCAGAAGTGAAAGAAATATGATACAAATTGCGGTATCCGTATCAATTGAGAACATATTATGTCATCCTCTTTACGGTTTTTACTAGAGTTTATTTTTAAATTAAATATTAGCCGGATTTTTACTAAATTTTGTGAAATACTAGCCCATTTCCTAAGGAATAAGTACTGGTATATTCTGTGGTCAAACTCGGCCAAGAACAGGGCGAACACGGGTTGCATTTCCTACCTTTTTCCTTGATAACTACTTAATTAGCCAGCAGGATTTTCTTTATAACTATTGGCCGAATCGGAACAAAATTCGGTGGTGGGCAGACCTCAACCTAATTAAGATCTCTACATTTGCTGGCCGAGCTTGGCCAAGTTTTAGGCTTGATTTGCATGTGGTAATTTATTTATCGGTAATTTATTGCCAGATCCAATCTAAAGGATTTGCCATTACAGAAAGCCGCTTATCCCTATTTATCGATTTTGCTCTATAGTGTTCAACGTAAAACCGGAAATGGTTTATTTCTACGACTTTTGGTTGGTAACGAAAGGAGATGAAAGGTATTCTTGGAATGCTTAATCAATTGCCGAAACCCTTTTTTGTTTTATAATGGTCAACATTAAAACTTGGAAATGGTTGATTTCTACCACTTCCGGATTATGGATCACTTCAATTAACTAGCTCCTCCGAAACAATTACTCTTCCCATAGTTTGCAAAAAACGTTAAACATTTCCTTTCTTTCAAGGGCTATCGTGCGCAGTAACTTAGTCGCACCAGATATCGTGGTCTATTATTATTATTATTATTATTATTATTATTATTATTATTATTATTATTATTATTATTATTATTATTATTATTATTATTAAGTATTCTACCTGTTGGCAGGTACTGAGACTAATGGGAGATGTGAGTGTGATTGTGTGTTTTCTTAGGTTCTGGTCTGGAAATTATTCTTTCACCTTTCTCGATCTTCAGCTTCCTCTTGTTATTCCCAATATTTGATACCATTTTTCAAATCATCGACCAACTGCATTCTTCTTCTTACTATTTCTTTCTTACCTTTCATCTCTTACTTTCAACTGTTCTTTTCCTCAGTGGGTTGAGAAAAGCTAATACGTTTTAATCTGGCTCCTCATAATTATTACCAGACTGCAGTTTCCTCTATCTATTTTTGAATATTATTTTTAAGAAATTGAATTATTATTTTTATTATTATTATTATTATTATTGCGTTCATGTTCTGTTATTATTTTAATTTTAGAGGAAAGGTTCATTTTTTCTACAGTCTCACTTTATCTATGATGGTACTTCGCTATTATACTTAATGTTTAGTTAACTAAAAAAGAAGCTGATCTTGTTTTGTGAAGCATCCATTTCATGTTAGCTTTTGGTGATCATTTAGTACTGTTCAGCGAGGTAATTTAGCAGAAGTACAATGTTCTTATAGATTATTCGTTGTATTGTTATAAAGTAGGAAATGATACAAGACGCTGTGTTTTCTAAATTAAAGTTTCCAGATCCTCTAGGGCAATGCTTCCAACCTTTTAGCAAACACCCACATTTGTCAACCCTACATACTTCAGGCTCACATCATTCGCGCATGTCTTTGATGTTTTCTGCAATTTTAGTTGCGGCATTGTATTCTCAAATTATGAATAATAGCAACAAAAATAATAACAATAATATTAATAATCTATGCTGCATATTAAGACAGTATAAGTGAGTTACTCATTATCAACCAAGCCATAATACTATAATTAGCAAGAATACTATTTTTGACGAGAGCAAGGGATAAGGAAGGATTGTTGGAAATATGTATCCTTAGGGGCGTAAATAGGATAGTGTATCTTGCTAATCCCTAAAGTAAGGAAGATGAAACTAGGCATATGAACTAACCATTAAAAATAACTGAACATGTTTCTCTCAGTTTCTGAAAATTCCGCAACTAAACAAGAAAGGAGTAATTCGTATAACATTAATTTTTCAACTGTATTTTATTTCATTTATTTTTAGAAAATGATAAATGTCATCATCATAGGTATTCTGCCTTTATTGGCAGGTCACTTACCACAGCTGAGAAGCTTCCATGCTCCACGGTCCTCCGCTAACCTCTTCGTCTTCGCGTATGATCCTTCTGTTTTTATATAATCCATTAATTGTAGTCTCCTTCGCCCCCTCCCTCTCTTTCAGGCCTACTTACCCTCTAGGACGTCCCTCATGATACAATCTCTTCTTAGGCAATGTCCCAACCAGTTTCTCTTCCTCTTCCTAATAATATCTAAAAGTGTTCTTTTCTCACCCACCATTTCTAACACTCTCTCATTCGTTATCCGCTCGACCCAACTAATTCTTTCCATTCTTCTCCACACCCACATTTCGAAGGCTTCCAGTCGATTTTCATCACCTTTACGTAATGTCCACGTTTCCGCCCCATACAGTACAACACTCCACACGAAACATTTTATGGTCTTTTTCTCAACTCTTTATTCAAGGTCCCACAAAACAGACTTTTCTTCCTCCTAAAGCTTCTTTCGCCATTCCTATTCTTGCTTTTATTTCAAGTTCGCACTTCATGTTATTACTAAGAATACTACCCAGATATCGAAAACTATTCACTTGTTCTATTTTCTCCCCTCCTACTTTTATATTTGACACAGACCCCTTCGTTCCAATCACCATGGCTTTTGTCTTTCTAACATTTATTTTCATCCCATATTCTTCAAAGCCCTTTCTCATTTTTTCTAACATTTTAATGATTTTCTTTTCAGATTCTACAACAAGCGCCATATCGTCTGCAAATCTTATGCATTTAATCATTCTAACTCCTACCGAAATGCCATCATCATGTAAACTCTTTTTCACTGTCTCTTCTAGATAGACATTAAATAGTGTTGGCGAGAGGCAGCATCCTTGTCAAACTCCCCTTCCAATTGCACTCTCTTCCGTCAGTTCTTCCCCTATCCTAACACTTACTTGTTGGTTCATGTATAAGTTTCTTATTAGTCTTCTATCTTTCCATTCCAACCCTATCTTCGTTAGAACTCTCAACAACAATTCCCAATTCACGTGGTCAAAAGCCTTTTCTAGATCAATAAATATAACATACACCTCTTTCCCTTTTTCTATAAATCATTCACCGATCGCCCTTAATAATCCAATTGCATCTCTTGTGTCCTTGCCTCTTCTGAACCCGAAATGCTCCTCCTCAACTTCTTTATTCGTTCTTTCATATAACCTTCTGTTCAGTATTCGGAGCAGAATTTTAGCTGCATGAGATATGAGACTAATAGTTCTATAATCCTCACATCTCTTTGGGTTCGATTTCTTAGCCATCGGTATCATGATCGTTTTTTGGCAATTCTCCTGTTTCATATATTTCATTGCATAATCCGAACAATTCTTTCTTTCCCTTGTCTCCTATATTTTTAATGAATTCGATTGGTATGTTATCTATTCCAGTTACCTTTCCATTTCTAATCTCGGATATTGCCTTTTCAAACTCATCCCTAAGAATACTAAATCCTTTATCATCCTCGCCTACTTCATTTTCTACTTCAGCATTTAGGCTACACGGTCTATTCCTACTCTCATATAAGTCTTCAACGTATTCTTTCCACCTTCCTATGACCATTTCTCCATTTCTCTCGCTGACTACCTTCCCATTCTTATTTTCTACTGCCATCATAATACCCTCTTGATAAATGTAAGAATTCTTTATATTGGAGACGTGAAATTTCAAAATTAAACTCAATTAGAAACGAATCAATACATGTTTAGGTTTTCCGAAAATTTTGTCCTAAGATGAGAATGGAGGATAGTGTCTACCTATTAAAATTTCTGCATTTGCTTACGTTTGAGGTGTGAAATTTGGCTTTGATTTCTTAACTATAAATAATTGAACGTATGTTTCCGGAAATTCCCCTCTTAAAGATGGAGAAAAGAGAAGATTTCTATAATATTAAAATTTACCACTATTTATTCAGAAAATATCATGAAATGTGAAATTCGCTTAAATTCGTAATGTGAAATTTCGTAAACCAACTCTGAACTAAAAAGAATGGAATATGTATTTCAGAGTTTTCAAAATTCTCCTTTTAAGCAGAAGGAGGGAGGAATTAATTTACTTATTTCTCGACATTCAAATCGGCGTTTGCTGTCTCATCATCATAAAATGTTCGAGGAGAATTACTGAACGTATTTAGAACTACTCTAGAGCATGGTTTCATCATATCGCTTTCACTGAAATGCGTATCCTAAGGGGAGGGGTCAAGGTCTAAAATATTTGCTAAAAATACAGTGTTTTTCAAATCTCCCATGTATGAAGATGAAATTTAATATAAAAACCAGGTGGACACGCAACCCAGCGTTCTAGGAAATTCCACTTCCGTCTCATTTCATAAAAATGATTGAGAATTTTAGAACATAGTTAGCACTTGGCTGAAGCCATTTCTTAACCATGTCAGTTTCATTAAAATTCGTATCCTAAGAGGGTGGAGGAGTTAATATATATGGCGAAAATTAAATATCTTCCAAGCCAAGGAGATGAAACTTGGTATATAACTTTTTACTTAACGAGGTCATCATGTGGACATGCCCCAGCGTTTTCGAAAATTCTGCTTCCAAAAGAGGTTACAGTGTGGCAAAGTGTTTGAAACGTCTGAAATGAATTTTTAAACATATTGAGCATGTGGGACATTTCTATTTTATCAACTCACTTCGAAATAAAAGAATCTTAAAAGCAGAAGAGAATTTAGATTTTTTGCAAAGAATAAATACTGCATCGTATGAAACACATTTTTGAACATGGTCGAGCTAGGGGTTTTATTTCACGTTTGTTCAAATAAGTTACGTAATGGGGAAAGAGTGATCAAATATAACTTTCAAATATTTCCCATAAACCTATTCTACCCGTACGAAGAACGGGCTTGCATATAATAATAGTAAATAATAATAGCCATATTCTCACAAATTTATATTTATTTCCAGCAAGATTCCTGCATAGCATTGTAATGCAGTGGAATATTATATTTTACCAGTTTTGTCAATGAAACCACAGTTCTTACAGAATAGTTATTTTGTGTTTAAATATTTAATTTAATGTTTTTTACAACATTCGTAATATTTGTAATTTTAAATTTAGATCTGTCAGAGACTCGCAACCATAGATTAGGAGCCACTGCTCTAAGGACTACCTAGAAACTTTGAATTTAAACCTACATAGGATTTGTGACGTGGGGTACCAGTAAGAAAAATTTTTGAAAATTCACTAAAAGAGGAGGAATTGTGGTGAGAGTTATTTTAATAAGATACCCTCAACTCCGAAACGTATAGGACTGTGAATTTAAAATTTGGTATTTGGATTTCCAATTTAAAATAATTTAACACATGTTTCACCATTTCTTTTATATCTTAGTAATAAAGGAGAAGGAAAAGATGAGAATAGGAATTATTACTCATATAATAGCATATCGGTATCTCAGAATCTCTGAAAATTACAAACATGAAATTTGGCTTTAGGACTTCTCATTTAAAACAAAATCACTTAAAGACAGTAAACAGGACCACCCAATATTTTTCAATTAAAATTGAAACCAGAGGTTGTAGTAGATATCTACCACTTAGTGTTATTTACTAGTGATTATAGTGGAGATGGAATATATTCTTGGGACGCTTAATCGAATACAAAAACCGTGCCTATCTATTGCCGTTTGTCATATACAGTCTTGTTCAAGAAAACTTTGCCATTCATCTCTCTTTGAAAAGGCCTGTGGTCTTACCTATAGTTAGAATTAAATCAAATAAATGTGAATTTTGTTTGGTTGATTAAGAAGTTTATTTAGAGCCACAGCATTATAATTTCCTTTTGCGGTTGCAAGAATATCATCTTTCATAGCAGGGTGAGTGGTCAAGATTTCTTGAACAAGACTGTACAACGATGAACGTTAAAACCGGAAGTGGTTGATTTCTAATAATTACGTTTGATTACAGAGTAAAAGAAGAGATGGTATTTTAAGAACGCTACCTATTTTAAGAACGCTCATTTAAAAAAAAAAAAAATTCTTCTCGCTGTCTCTTATAGGTCATGTTCTATGTATATTACATTGAATCTGGAAGTCATACTGGACTACCAGGGTGTCTATCGGTCACGAAAAGGATTAAAGAAAGTCACGAAATCACAAAATGGTCACGAAAGTCAAGAAATTTTGCTTTTGGGTCACGATTCATTTTATCTGTAAAATATAAGTACATACTTGTAAATATTGTTCTATAAAGTGTCAAAATTCACCACCAAAAACGCATATAGTTTTAGACGCTACCAAATCACAAGTAAAGCACGCTTCTATCACGTGCGTGAAAATTGGCCCAAGTCGCACTAAAATTCGCTTTTGAGAATGTTACTAAATTTAATGGTTTGTTAAAGAAAATTTCATGAAATTTCATTTTGGAATTTTAGTAGACACCCTGTAATTTCTGATTTTATTAGAGTGTTATGGAAAGACAAAATGTATTCTTGGGATGCTCCGTCGATTGTCGAAAACAGCTTCTCGCTATCTATTACAGCTTTTGCTCCACAGTAATGAAAAGTAAACCGAGAATTGTTGATTTCTACCGCTTCTAGTTTTATCAAAGTGTTAACGATAGAAATGAAAGGTGTTCTTGGAATCTTTTAGTCGATTTCCCAAAACTGCTTCTCTTTATATATTACAGTTTTTCCCCATTCAATGTTAAAGCGGGAACTTGTTTATTTCTGCCACTTTCTATTTCAATACAGTATTAAGAATGGAGTTGAAAGGTATTCTTGGGATGCTAAATCGACTGCCGGAAACCATTTCTTGCTATCTATTACCCTTTTTGGTTTACAGAATCAACGTTAAAAGCAAAAATGGTTGATTTCTACCACTCCTGGTTTCTGATCCATAACCTCCTGGTTTATGATCCTCTACTAACGAACTCTTTCGAGATAATTACTTTAGCTATCAATTGCAAAAAACAGAAGTCAAATTCAGTTTCGTTCAAGAGTTTCGTGCGGAGTAACGGACGGAGTAACTAACTGTACAATATTATTATAAATCTTACTCTGTAATCCCAATAGTTAGATACATATTTCAGCGTTTTTGGTTGTGATCTAGAACGAAAGAAAAGGGTTTGGAAGAGAATAAAGGTGGATATTACAATTATTATTATACTAAGATGTTTATATCTCGGGATCCCGTAAAGTTGAAGACATGAAACGTGGTATTTGAACTGAAATTGGTATGCTTCCTGATATATAAAGTGCAAGGCAGGGACGGCGCTAAGGGTGGGCGGGGGTGAGCAACCGCCCACCCCAACAGAACAGGGGTGTCATTAAGGGGGGACAAGAGGGGCAATTGCCCCCCGCAAGATTTTGAGGAATACATATACTTTATCGATTGTCTACTAATATACTAGTGCAAACTGTGAAAGTCTTATGCTGTTGGTGTTCTTGCCCCCTCAAGCGAAGTCTGAAATGAAACCCCTGCAACAGGAGGAGAATAATAAAGGTGACCAGTGCCGGATTTAGGTTTGATGGGCCCTAAGCTATTGAAGATAATGGGGCAAATTTATTTCTAGCATTGTTTTTCAGCGACAAAATTTCACCTTTTCTGTTTGAATATGTGCTATATGGTAATTTATGGACCTAATACATATCTATTAAGTAAATACGTTTTCGTGTATATTTCGTTAACTTAACTTACTGTTTTGAATACATTACAGAAAAACTGTAAAATTTGTAAAATTAGCGGTAGTTTAATTTGGTACCAATAAAGTCCCTTGCCGGTCTTTTTGCACCAACTATGATCCACGCTCCACGCCATGCTTCTACAATATGTGGAGACCGCATCATTTCTCATTTCAAGTTGTTTCTATTCAGTTGGGTAAAGTTTGAAACGTTTCCAGGGATCCGTGTAAGTAAATACAGTCTAAATATCATCCAGGGTTGGTAATTACTGCCTGAAGCTCAACTAATCATATGAGCTTTTTCGAGGTCATGTTAGTGGAGTAACTCAAAATGGAATGCAACCCTCGAAGATTACACAAGGTGTAATACGACACAAATTCGCTGGAACCAGAGGCGAACTTAGAAGGTTAAAACTGGAGAAGGGGCAACTAAAACCCAGATTATGATAGATATATCGTGAGTTTACTCTAAACTTTCAAAAATATGTAAGTAATGGCTTCAATTATTTTTGTCACTCAAAAAACTGGGATCGTAGATTTCTCCGTCCCCTGACTAGATACGTCTCTGTCTGAAAATCATAAAAACATCGTTAAAAAACCTAACTGGTGCACTAAAATTATTATAAGACCTATAAATGTAGGTAGCATCTTTTTACTGCGACGTGAAAAGATGTTGGAACCTTGCCTTGCTATGTAGTAACCAGTGGCGTATTTAGGGGGGTGGCTTCCGGGCTTAAGCCCCCCCGAAATCACTTAGTATATAAAGTAAATGAAATATCTTGCAGAATTTTCACATTTCCAGGCAAAGCCCCCCCCCCGAAAGTTAGCAAATCCCCTCCCGAAACAAAATCGTAAATACGCCACTGGTAGTAACTAGTGCCGATAACCTATTGGATTCAGCCTGTTGCATACTAACTTACACAAGGTAAATTCGAGCAGTTCTGAACGTAACAATACATAAAATACTGTTAATATATACAAACGAACGACTCATATGCCTAGAACGAATGGATGAAATCACTACGATTCGTGCTCCTATTCTTTCCTTTAGTCAGGGGTTTATCCATTCTGAATGTGTAGGGGGAGGCAGTCGTTCGAAGTCAATAGGTTTTATTTTACGTTTATAATACAAAGGTGAAAATTCTTAGGATAGGTTTTATTTTTAAAATAAAAACATATTCAATTCTGGGGGGCGATCGCCCCCTGGATCCGCCCCTGCCTTTAGTGATCCATTATTGCACTCTATAGATCACTATATGAGCTCCTCCGTGGCTAAGCGGTTAGCGTACGCACCTTTGGCGTGGGAGACCCGGGTTCGATTCCCGGTGGGAGCTCATGTGGTTCTGATTCCACGTTAATCAGTAGGTCCCTTTTCATGTAGCCTCGCTGCTGAAAGGGACGTTAAACTCAAAATCAACTCAACTCTATAGATCACTATGAAAATCAGTGCCAAGTTCTGAAAGTTATGAAAATACTTCTGCAAACTACTTTTCATACTTACGTACAGCGAAATAAAATAGCTATAATTTTTCGATGTAAAGATTATTGCCGCTTAGGGCTGTAATTTCTTTATATTTTACTATTATTTCGCGAGCTTGTCCCTT
The DNA here is from genome assembly GCF_964235325.1 of Thermobia domestica. Taxonomy (NCBI): domain Eukaryota; kingdom Metazoa; phylum Arthropoda; class Insecta; order Zygentoma; family Lepismatidae; genus Thermobia; species Thermobia domestica. The sequence continues at coordinate 1,572,495 of NC_137470.1, read as the reverse complement.
CATGCCTTCTTCTTAAGCATCCACTGTTACCAGACTCAATTTCTTGTCGAATTTCAAATAGTACAGGAAAGGGTAGCACTAGAATTCTATCCGCATACAAGATACTGTATCAGTTATGCTGTAAAGTCTTATCAAAGTAGCTAAGTGTAATGGCTGGAAATAGGGTCCCAATTACAAATGGGGCTCTGAAACAAAATCCCCATTACAAGCAGAGCTGGGAAACGAGGGTTCCATTATAAGCGGGGCTGGGCAACAGAAATCCCATTGCAGGCGGGTTGGAAAACAGGGCCCTATTACTTGCTTCATGAGAGCTTAATACATAACAGTACAGAACACCGTTGTTGTATGTGCGTTTTATCTTATTTGCTTTTTCTTATTATTTGGAAATGACATTACAGCCACTTTTTCTTTAAAAATTTTGGAGCCCCCAAGAGAGCTATAGCTTGTTTAGCTTATACGCAAATCCGGCACAGAAGGTGACATCCTGTACTTCACAAGCAATAGGTATTACTTTCGATTGTAATGTAATAGGTTCTATGACTCTGTTTAACTCTGCAATGGACAATGATTTTAAGACAGATACTTGTAGTAATATAATGATGCCAAAAGTCGTGATTAATGAATTGAAGTTTAACACACACGCACAATCGTGCTATTGAAACGCCAGTGTTTTTATGTGCTGCACTGATAAAAAAGTGCTTTTTAAAAAGCCAACTAAATAATGGACAGAGCTGGCCAGTATTATCTATTGTCTCATTTTGAGAAAGAGAGGGAGGAGAGTAGTGCTTTGTGTCAAGGGCACCGATCCTGGGGGCCCAAGGGGGCCCTGGCTCCCCCAAAGCCCATGTGCGCCCCCGCATTTTATTTATGAATATACAATATTTGGCATAATTTGAATTCAATTTGTCTTAAAATCCTCATGCATGCCTTCTGCATCTGAATGCCCCCCCCCCCAAATTAACAGAGAAATCGGCGCCCTTGCTTTGTGTTGGCGCGATAGCTTCTTATAAGAGGGTTCGCTCTTGCAATTGTTTACAGCAATGTACCACATGTCTTACCCGTGTGGCATTAAACGGATTTGTAAAAACCCTTATTATAGCATCGTTGAGTTGATCTCTGTTGCGTTCAGAAGTCTTGGCGGTCGGTGCTTGTTCAGCTAATATGTCGAAAAAATTTAGCGATTTCTTCTCAGGCTCGGTGTCTTTTTCGTGTTCAAAGAAGCGCGATTTTCAATCCGTTGATGTTAGTGATAATCCTTCTTCTTCAATGGGGAAAAAGACAAAAAATACAAATACATGTGACAACCAGGATTCGCAATTTGAAGTGTTCGATTTCGAGGAAAGTGAAAATGAACTAGATGTTAGAGAGAGCGAAGACGACACCATTGCTTCTGAAGTTACTCATTTATATTTTTTGTCTCTTGCTTTCTTGTAATAAATACTTCAAAGATAAAAATGTTTGCAGCAGCCTATTTTATCCTTGTTTTACTTTACCTACTTATTGTGTATTTTATGTTATTAACGAAAAGTAGAGTATTATCTGTTAGTCTGCGTTGTTTGAACCTTCTTTTATTTCTATGCATTTATGTGCATTCTTGGAGGGAGAGGAGTTAAAGCAGTCTTGAACTTCTTCGACTACACAGAACACACCGTTATTATTATTTAAAAAGCTGAAAGTAGAGGTAGTGTGTGTGCCACACGGAATTCAGTAGGTCGAGCATATTGCCACGAACTCCAGCAGCCCATCCTAAGTCCTGCATTTCTTCAGTCTTACCAGGTGAATGCTGGAATGGCACCTTCTATAAGGTCAACACAACTGTTTTCCACATCCTTGTTTCTCCCCTATTTCGGTCTGAGCCTTAGCTAACTAAAGAGTATAAAAATTGAAATTTAATTATTGTCAAAAAATGTCTACATTGCCCAGTTCTCATTTTCGTTGTCCGCCCACCCAGCAACTAGGTCCGCCTCTTTCCGCCCACCCCATCAAGCGTTCCTGGCGCCGTCCCTGGTGCAAGGCCATAGGCCGAAAAAACACGGTGGCCTGGGAGCAAAGCCCCCAGGTATTTCAACTGAAATTCAGTATACTTGCAGGTATGTGAGGTGCGAGGCCGTAAGCCTAGCAAACACTGATGATTGGAGGTTTGAGATGCAAAGCGTTAGACCGGACAAATTTGCGAGTCTGAGGGCAAAGCCTTCAGCAAGACGAAGGCTCGTATTGTATAAACTCTGATGAAGACACTAAGGAGGCTCACACAATATTTTCTTAATTAATAATGAAATAGGAAGTGATAGTAGATTTATACCACTTCCGGTGTTAGTAGAGGGATTGGATTGGTGACACAATTATATTCTTGGGGTGCTTAATTGATTGCAGAAAACTGCGTCTTGCTACCTACTTCCGTATAGAGGTTGATATCTACCAGTTCCAGTTTTAGTAGAGGGTAAAAGATGGAGATGAAGTGTATTCTTAGTCGATTGTAGAAAACCGGGTTACGGTTTCTGCTCTGCAGTGATCAACGTTAAAACCGAAAAGGGTTGATGTCTACCACCTCCGGTTTTAGTATAGGGTTAAGGATGGAGATGAGAACGGATGGATAATCGATTATGGAAAACAGCGTTTTATTATCTATTAGTTTTTCTTCCATAGCAATCAACGTTAAAAACAGGAAATAGTTAATCGCTACAACTTCCTGTTTTACTTGTAGGTTAAGAACAGAGATAATATGCATTCTTAGGACGCTTAATCGATTTTCAGAAACAGCTTCTAGTTTTCTACTAACGTCTTTTGCTCTACAGTGATCAATCTTAAACCAGAAATCGTTGATTTCTGCCACTTCCAGTTCAAGAGTTACCCCATTAATTTTAAAACATTTTTTCCTACATATTTATGTAACACTTAATTTAATTCCAACAAAACTTGATATGTCTTACAATCTGGAAAGAAATACGCGGGAGAGTAAGGAACCCCTAGCATCCCAAGGAGTGGGGATGGGAGAGCTGACATTTTAAAATAATTGTAATGATCGATATTCGTGTTGAATCCATAGTTTTCGGGTGAGACGCTGATATGGATAATGACTGTTTCCATGCCGTTCAAGTTCATCTATGAAGAATCGGGAAGAGTGACATTTTAAAAGTAATCGAAAATGACGGATATTAAAGGCGAATCCATAGTTCTCATTAGTGCTAAGACGAATAGTGGTACTTTTCATACAATTTAAAAAGAAGTTAGAATGCAACTTTTGAATTTAATTAATGTAAACTTATGCATTAAGAATAACTAGACTATTTGCCATCCAATAATGTAGGTGCGACTGTAGAGTTTTTTTTTTTTATTTTATTATTATTATTTTTAAAGTATACTTTTAAATAGCACCACGACATGGGAGGGAAAGAGATTGAGAAATTTCTGGCCTTTTCGACATATTCTTAAACGTTTATAAAGATTTTGTTAAGATTTTCTTATAATTTTAATTTATGTTTGTTTCTTATAATGCAAGTATATACAACTTGTAAGATGTCAATACAACTTAATTTTGAAGAGACTAAAAATGGTGGCGCCATTTCCTGTGTTCTAGTAGCTAGCACGCGCGCCTTTCGTGCACGTAGTTGCACGTTCGATTCCCAGTGGGAGTCTCTTACAAAATTTGGACGATTACTGTGTTTGAGTTTCATCATAATCTTTGAGTCTACGTCTCATATAATCTCGATGCAGAAATGGAATTCTAAACTGAAATAATTAACTAACTCGAAACCGATGAGAGTTCAAAACTCAAGGTTTCGGCAGAAAACTAGCACAAAACTTTGAAATAGAAAAAGTATCAAGTTGGAGGGGGAGGGAAAGGATGGGAACACGGACATAAGACCATAAAACACATTATTGAAATGGAAGTCAGTGATGGTTACAGAGGTGGCTCTTGGTCCTAGAGCTTCGAAATTCCCTCTAGGGCATTTCCCGAGCGTGCTCAATCTGAGTTACCAGAATTTTCACAGTACTGTATTCACCCATCGATTATTCAATCCCCCCGCACTGCAAAATCTGAAATGAACATTGTCTCCTATCGTGCTCAATATGAATTACATGTATTTTTGCCGTACTGCTTTTCACCTATAGTGTAATTAAATTCTTTCACGAGAAAATCTGTAATCAACACTCAGGCACGTAGCCAGGGGGTCCGGACTCCCCTTCGAGACCAGAAATGAAAAAAAAAATAAGGAAGGAAAAACAAAATGAAATGACAAAAAGAAGGATCAGCGTTAAAAATTAAAAAGGAAACTACAGGAAGCTTTTGCTTACTCTTTCTTATGAGGAGATTTGTATTACTTGCAATATGGTGGCGAGGTAAGCGAGGTATTCTGGAAGAGTCAGAGAATTTGAAAAATCAAGAAAAGTTACGGAATTCTCAGAATTCCTGCTACTAGTCAGGGAGATTTCAAGCTTTCGAAAACGTAAGTGCCGTTGTGTAACAGCGTGGACATTTTTAATCATAACTTTTCGTCATCGCATCCTTTCAGTATCAAATATGTCATTTCAAGGACAATTTTCTGTTGCTCCTTTAACCTGTCATTTGGAACCGACAGTAGTTGAGGAATAATAAAAACAAAAAGTTCTGTTGAAAGAAAGTTCTCTTAGCATTTGGTTCAACAGAGAAAGGAACGCATATATTGTAAAACTAGTTGAATATACACATGCTTCGCACAGGGGCTGTATTTGGAAGTCAACGCCTGTGGGAGTATCACCATTGATCTCAGCGACCGCGAAAACTATGGATTTGATACTAATATCGGTCATTTTGGGATATGTTTTACATGCCTCGGTATCCACCCCCCACTGACTCCCGGCCCGCATACTTGCAAGTCATCGCTAATGGAAGTGTCACCATTGATTTCAGCGACCGCGAAAACTATGGATTTGACACTAATATCGGTCATTTTGGATTACTTTTATATGTCTTGGTATCTCACCCCCCTTCGGTGACCCCCGGCCCAGAGCCGAATAGCGTGAATTTGGAAGTTAATGCGACTGGAGTTTCACCATTGATTTCAGCGACCGCGAAATAAGAATTCGACATTAATAGCTCAAGTGGTAGAGCGTTGGCTTCGCATTCGGGAGGTCGTGGCTTCGAATCCCGCCGCCTACCATCCTGACTAAAGTTTTCCAGGGTTTCCCTCAGTCCTACCAGGCAAATGCAGGGATGGCACCTACTAAACTGGCCCTGGGCGATACCTCCCCAAATCCTTTCCATTCTCAATGTTATTGGATATTCAATGCAAAATGGCCTCTTGAGCTGTATCTGGTGATTGTTAAATAAATAAATAGTAAAATATCGGTCATTTTCTACTACTTTTACATGTCCCGGTAAACGCTCCCCTGAGACCCCCTGGTTCGAATTTCGACTAAAACGTTTACTCTGGTCTGGAGACTTGACCAAGGTATTCGTTACTAAAATATGGTAACGCTCGGTCAATTTGTCTGGTTCCCAAGCCGGTTCCGGTAAAAGACCCCTGAGACCCCACTGCTTCGAAATTTGAAAAAATCGCTGCGTCTTGATCTGGGCCTGGGCCCTGACCAAAATTTGGTAACTCTCGGTCCACTCGTCTGGTCCCCAGGCCGCACACAGACAGACAGAGACAAACACACAAACAAACTCTTTATTTTATTTATATTAGAAGATAGTTTACAAGACAGTATTCAGTATGTACTTTTTATAATAATTGAGGTCATAACGAAAGGAAAATTATTATATTTGAATAAGCAGGAGAAGAACGTAAATATTGCAAAAATTTTTTCAATACTTTTTCTATTATTTTGCTCGAAATTTCTTCATAGTTTGTTATTAAAATACTTGCCAACATATCCTCATTTTATTGTCCTAACAAACCAATATATGTTGATACTAAATAGTTAGATTGATCGAGGTACTGGGTCTTCAGAATTTCATGTCACTCCCCCTCATCGTTACGAAATGTTGGCTAAACGAACCAATATATGTTCCAGTAAAATAGTTTAGAGTGATCGAGCCCCTCTTATGATGACCACAGTATTTCATGTCACGGACCCCCCTCACGAAATCCTGGCTACGTGCCTGCAACACTGTCAGTAGCTACGTCCTCGACTAATATAAATGTACAAGTACAGCTTTATTTTCGTATTTTTTTCAACAGTTAACGAATTTAAAACTGTATTATAATTCAAAGTACTTATCATATTTTTATAGCCAAACAAGAATATGTAGTTAACTTCTTAAATACTTCGCTCCGCAGGAACTCGTTCAGCGCGTGCAACAAGCAAAAACAACATGCTTGGCGTCTCACAAATGACAAAGGACAAAAAAGAAAAGCAAAACCAGCACAGTAGTGCCTTATCGCAGTCAGAGCTGACAACATAGTTTCGGTCGTCACTTACGCCAGTAGACCTACAAGAGTTATACAGTTACCATATACGTTGTGCCACAGTAGCGCTACATTCGGAATGTGCACGAACTACAAATGAATATGTTTCTTACAAGTATTCATCACTGTTGAACCCTCTTTACATTCTACACATCAATTTTTCTCCCACTTTTTGACCTTGACAAGCAGAAGTACCAGGCTTTCCGAGTTCACAACCATAATCTGTTTGTGTACAGAGTACGTTTTCAGTTCTTCGAATGACTCTGCGCGCGAAGAACAGGGGTGATGATCGGGCTACCGAATACGGCAGTCACAGACACCCGGTTGCAACTTTAAATGTAAAATACAAATATAGAGCCTTGACAATGCCGTGAGGATGAATATATATATATATATATATATATATATATATATATATATATATATATATATATATATATATATATATATATATATATAATATTTATAGAGATTAAAAGTTTCGAAATTATAAATTAAAGCAATATGGGGATGGCATTGAGGTTGAGGTCAATTGGGCGTGGAGCTCAGAACTCCCTGATTGCTAAAGTCAAGAAACAGTTGTACCACTTAGACCTCAAGGGGGACTTCCTTTACTGTAATATATATATATATATATATATATATATATATATATATATATATATATATATATATATATATATACGCTAATGCTTATGACATCAAACACTATTCGAAGCTTTCTTGCACTCGCTGGAAAACGTGAAGTTTATTAATATTTATTTGCATATATTGTTAAAGTAGACTGTTCCAATAATGCCCACCAACTTCGATTTTACAAAATTTGAGAAATAAATTTCACTTTTTATTTTGTGGTCAATATGAAGACATTTTGTTATACTACCATTAAGAAACCCATATACATCATATTACGAATCAATCATTATGGAACAATTTCATGTGTTATACGCAGCAGTGGTACCAATCTTTGAAAGTTTCATTTACAACTTTTTTTTTCTTTTTTAATTGATTTTGTGAGTAATGGAGCATTCAGTATAAAAAAACAAGATTTTCTCTCTCTCTCTGTTTGTGTGTGTGTGTTTCTAGTTTCCGGCGTAAGCGTGTGGATACTACCAGGTATACTTCCGTGTGTACATATGCTAGTGTGTGCGTGTGGGGCGGGGGTATATGAAGTATTAATTAGGATCGCGTAGTGGAATTTATCGATATTAGTACGTACATACGTGCGGCCGTTACTTCACACGATAACTTTGGACGAATGCGATTTTTTTTAATTCTGCTTTTTGCAATAAATAAGTAGAGTGATTCCTCTCGATGGAGTTCCTTAATGGAGGTGATTCGCCAACTGGAAGTGGTAGAAATGGGTCATTTCCGATTTTAACGTTGATCACTATAGAGCGGAAATGGTAAAAAATGGTTAGAAGCAGTTTTCGGCAATCGATAAAGGGTATCAAGGATAACTTTCAGCTTCATCCTTAACATATTGGTAAAACCGGAAGAGATAGAAATTAACCTAACTATGACTTCTGGCTTCAAATTAATCTACATAGTGGGATAGGAAGAAGCTGTTTTAGGAATTAATATAGCATCATGGGAATAAATATCGTCTTCTCTCTTAAACTTCTAATCAATTCGGAAGTAGCAAAACTCAAGTACTATCCATTTTAGTGTTGATTAGAACAGATTAAAACGATACTAAATAGCAAGAAGAGGTTTTCTGAAATCTGTTAAGTGTCCCAAGAATATGTTCTATCTCGTCTCTAATTTTTCTACTAAAACTTGAAGTGGTAGAAGTCAATCGCTCCCGGTTATAACATTGACCGTTATAGAGTAGATAGCGAGAAGGCTTTTTTAGGTAATTCATTAAGTGCTCCAAGAGTATATTCCATCTCGGCAGCGATCCCTGTACTCAAATCGGAAGTGAAATAAATATACTAGAGCTTCTGGTTTCCAAACCATTACACAAAATATAACATGATCCTCTTTAAGATTTTATTAATATTAGGATCACGTAGTGGAACTTGTAATATCGTAATGTTAGTACGTACGTACATACATACATCCGTTACTTCGAACGATAACATTTGAAAGGATGAAAATTTTCTATTTTTTTATATTTTTATTTTATTTTATTTATTTATTTGCAATAAGTAGATAGTGTGATTTTCTCGAGAGAGTTCATTAATAGAAGTGATTCGACAAACAAAATGGTAGAAATGAGTTATTTCAGGTTTTAACGTTGATCAATATAAAACAAAAACGATAATGGATAGCGAAAAGCGTTTCTCGGCAATCGATTATACGTTTCAAGGGAATCTCTCATCTTATTCTTAACGTTCTAGTAGAACTGGAAATGGTAGAAATGAGTCATTTCCTGTTTTAACATTCATTACTATAAAGCAAAAACGATAATAAATAACGAGATGTTTTTGGCGATCAATTAAATTTTTCAAGGACAACCTTCTTCACATTTAACAAGATAGTAAATTCTGAAAGTAACCGAATTGAGCCATTTCCTGTTTCAACGTTGATCACTATAGAGCGAAAGCGATAATAGATAGTAAGAAGCAGTTTTCCGCAATCGATAAAGCGTTCCAGGAGTAACTTTCATCTTTGTACTTAACACCCTAGTAAAAAGGAAGTGTAGAAATCATCTCTAACTTCCGGTTTCAATTTAATTTACATAGAGCATAAATCACAATATATAGGGAGAAGCAGTTTTATGGAATCAATTTAAAGTTCTGGGAACAGTTAAGTTATTATATATCTTAAACTCCAAACCGGAAGTAGCAAAATCCAACTACTTCCGGTTTTAGTGTTGATCGCAATAGACTAGAAAATATAACAGATAAGGAGAAGCGGTTTTCTATAATCATTTAGTGTCCCAAGAAAATGTTCTATCTCGACTCTAACCTTTATACTAAAAGCAGAAGTGGCATATATCAATCACTTCCGCTTATAAATTGAGTGTTATACATTGGAGAGCTAGAAGGGATTTTATGTAATTCATTAAGTACCGCAAGAGTGTATTCCATCTCGACAGTAATCTTTCTATTAATACCAGAAGTGAAAGAAATATGATACAAATTTTGGTATCCGTATTAATTGGGAACATATTACGTCATCCTCTTTACGGGTTTTACTAGAGTTTATTTTTAAATTAAATACTAGCCAATGTTTACTAAATTTTGTGAGTTACTAGCCCATTCCCTAAGGAATAAGTACTGGTATATTCTGTGGTCAAACTCGGCCAAGAACAGGGTGGACGCGGCTTGCATTTCATTCGATAACTACTTAATTAGCCAGCAACATTTTCTTTATAACTATTGGCCGAATCGGAACAAAATTCGGTGGTGGGCAGCCCTCAACCTAATTAAGATCTCTACATTTGCTGGCCAAGGTTGGCCAAGTTTTAGGCTTGATTTGCGTCTGGTAATTTATTTCTCGGTGATCTCTTGCCAGATGCAATCTAAAGGATTTGCCATTACAGAAAGCCGCTCGTCCCTATTAATCGATTTTGCTTTATAGTGTTCAACGTAAAACCGGAAAGGGTTTATTTCTACCACTTTCGGTTTATGGATCACTTCAATTAACTAGCTCCTCCGAAATAATTACTCTAAACATAGTTTGCAAAAAAAAAGAAAAGAAAAAAGAAAGAAAGAAAAAGAAAAGAAATATATAAATAAATAAATAAATAAAATAAAATAGAAATTTGTTTTCTTTCAAGAGCTATCGTGCGCAGTAACTTAGTCGCAGCAGCTATCGTGGTCTATTATTATTATTATTATTATTATTATTATTATTATTATTATTATTATTATTATTATTATTATTATTATTATTATTATTATTATTATTATTAAGTATTCTACCTGTTGGCAGGTACTGGGACTAATAGGAGATGTGAGTGTGATTGTTTGTGTTCTTAGGTTCTAGTCTGGAAATTCTTCTTTCACTTTTCTCGATCTTCAGCTTCCTCTTTTAATTCCCAATATTTGATTCCATTTTTCAAATCATCGACCAACTGCATTCTTCTTCTTACTATTCCTTTCTTACTTTTCATCTCTTACTTTCAACTTTTCTCTTCCTCAGTGGGTTGAGAAGTGGCTAATACGTTTTAAACTGGTTCCTTATAATTATTACCAGACTGCAGTTTCCTCTATATATTTTTGAATACTATTTTTAAGAAATTGAATTATTATTATTATTATTATTATTATTATTATTATTATTATTATTATTATTATTATTATTATTATTATTATTATTATTATTATTATTATTATCGCGTCCATGTTCTGTTATTCTTTTAACTGTTGGAGGAAAGGTAAATTTTTTTTCTACAGTCTCACTCTATCTATGATGGTACTTCGGTATTATACTTAATGTTTAGTTAACTCAAGAAGAAGCGGATATAGTTGTATGAATCCTCCATTTCATGTTAGCCTTCGGTGATCATTTAGTACTGTTGAGCGATTTAATTTAACAGAAGTACAATGTTCTTATAAATTATTCGTTGTAGTGTTATAAAGTAGGAAATGATACAAGACGCTGTGTTTTCTAAATTAAAGTTTTGGGATCCTCTAGGGCAATTGCTCCAACATTTTTAACAAACGCCCACATCCTTAAACCCTACATACTTCACGCCTACATCATTTGCGCATGTCTGTGACCGTTTCTGCAATTTTAGTTGTAGCATTGTATTCTCAAATCATCAGTAATAGCAACAAAAATAATAACAATAATATTAATAATCTATACTATGTATAAGAAATATAAGTGAGTTACTCATTATCGACCAAGCCATAATGTTATAATTAGCAAAAATACCGTAAAACAGATCTAATTTGTAATTTCTAAAAGGAAAACAAAATAAATCAGAAAAGAGTAAAAAGGAAATAATCAAGAAACGGGATTATTCTAAATTTAATTTTCCATTGCATAGAAACGATTACTTTTCGTGTCTCGTGCAATTAGCTTTCAATAGTTCAAAATTAGCCGGAAGCAAACATGCAAATAGAGCAGAAGAAAATAAAACATACAACGAAACTGCAGACATAAGATGGAAATACACTGAAGAGTACCTTCTCATCACAAGCAATTGATTTGCTGAGATAGAGAAGCCAGATCCTTCGAACAACGCCAAGCGAAGTTACAAATAGAAGCAACAACTTGTAACACTAAGCTTATTACCTCGTTATTTCAAACTCGCAACACCTCTGTGTGCGAGATACTGCGATTTCTCTTAGTTTGTTATTAAAGCATATACGAATCTGAAGAAGAAAATACCCAAAATGAGAAAAGGACTGTCATAGACTTTTAGGGTATTTCAGATCCTTAGGAGACACCCTCGTGGTCCTCCCAAAAGAGGGAAAATCACCGAAAACTTTTCCCATACAGAAAAGAAGGAAAAGATGGTTGCCTAGCAGTCTACGATGCTGGAGTCCAGATTCCTAATTGGTCGCCGCCCAGAGCTAATCTCCAAGCTATTTAGATGCTTAATGGACTAAAAACCTTCCCACCTCATTTTTCGGACTAAGACAAGTGTCATTGAATAACCTTCAAGAACTGTGTATTAGTGATGTGTTAGTGTGAGTGTTAATACAGACTACAACAAACTGGAATGGATGGAACTAAATCCGTAAGTAGTACTCATTTATTGGCAAATCCGAGTCAGTTGCAGTTTCTAGATATATATTCACCGTTCTGCTCTCATATCTAAATGTTTCCTTTTAGGCTGTGTTGTTTTCAATCCAACACTAACCCAAAATTTTATCGGGAATTAAATTTCAAATTAGATTCGTTTTAAGAAACAAAGGCACTCGCATTAAAGCCTCACACATTGCCTTTGCTGTGAATGAATGTTTCCTTTCTACTCGCACATTTCCTCCTCGAAAACTGTGTACCTTTCATTCACCCAAAATGCTCTCCATAATAATATAAAAATGAAGATACGTTCTAGGTTGCAGGTACGGAAACCTCATCTAGACAAGAACATTCAATGTGCGCTGTGCCCTGAGACCAGGTAAGACTCAGGAGCATATGCACACAACGTGGTGCCGAAACCCGCTCGTACCCTTGAGGCCGCTGGCACACAACGTGGTGCCGAAACCCTCTCTGCTAACGCTAGGAATTGAACCAGTGGTCCTTCCCATGCAACGTGGTGCCGAAACCTGCTCGTACACTTGTGGCCACAGGCTCACAGCGTGATAACGAAACCCGCTTCTGGAATCGAACACAGACCTTTATGCGTAGCATTTGTGATGGTATCCCTTCCTGTTTAACTCATTCTACATGTGTTTTGTAATCACATTGTGATTATTGTACGAGAGCTTACTGACCTACTCGCCTCATACACTGTAATCGGCTGACTTCCTTCCTTGTTTTTATTAGTGGCACGACTACGAAGATAAGCATTGTATGCCAGTCTCTTGATGGGTTATTGTCCGCATGTCGGCAGACTACAAGCAATCCCTCGGTGGTTTACTGGATGATATCCACTTCCTAGCGATAAGAAATCGTAAGCACCTCAAGAGAAACGCCAAGGAGCTTAGAGAGGCATTTGCTCTTCGTTTGCGCACTAGGACAATTTGTAGGCGGCCTTTTTCTTCCTCATCGTCATCCGACATGGCAGACCAAAATAATGGTGTAAATACTGGAAACGTGTTGAACCAAAATGTGGTTCCCCCAGGTAATCAACAAACCCCACCAAATTCACCTCCACCCCCACCACCACCGGTCGTACATATTCATAACGCAGCTTTTCGCTATCCGACTTTTGATGCGGATAAGGATGATATTCAGGATTTTTTTAAAGAAATGGACGATGTTATTATCCTTAATAACATTCCCCGTCACCAGGCAAAACAAGTAGTAGTGTCATGTTTTACAGGTAAAGGTAGACGTCAACTTCGCGTTCTCCTTAAGCGCAATAACTTGGAAAACGCTACTATACTGAATTCAAAGATGCTGTCATAGAAGCTTTTAAACGCGCTAGGGACAAACTTTCAATCTTTGAACAACTACATGATAGAGTACGAGGTGAAACAGAATCCGTCCGTAACTATGTCTACGAGAAAATGATTCTTTTGGATAAATGTGATAATTTATCTAATGAAGAACAATGTTCATTCATTACGAACGGCCTTTTGCCTTACTATTTAGACAGAATTGGTTTTCATGCCTTTGACGACCAGGACGAGCTTTTGGAGGTTCTCACACAAATTGAACTAAACAAAAATCGTCTCGAACGCAGACAGGCCAAAACGTTGGAAGATAAAGTCAAAGCAGCAGTGCGGAAAGAGCTTGCGTCTTTACAAACGACCTCTTTTACGGAGTCTCTTGACACTTTTGTAGACACGAACCCCGCACCCACCAATACGACTAATCCTCCACTCAACAACAACCATCGTAAAAATAAATTTAAATACAAAGGCAAGCCTAGCCATGTTCTTCCATCTTCGAACGCTTCACAGCACGCATCTCCCTCACCTCAGGGAAAAACGGAGGACCTAACGGCCAAAATTGATAAATTACAGAAAGACTTAGAGGGCTTGACTCTGTCAGTAGACTAGATGTCCCGGCGGATAGACGGCCGAGTCAGCAAAAAATTATCTTGTTTTCCTAGAAATTGATATCATTTCCTGGAATTGGGAGGCAAGTTTCGACAAGCCTTTAGTTGCTATGTTCATAGCCTTTTACGGCTACCAGAGAAGCCCGTGGGAAAGGTTTGGTTTATTTGAACCCCCGTCACCCCCTACTCCGCTTTAGTTGCTATGTTCATAGCCTTTTACGGCTACCACAGAAGCCCGTGGGAAAATGTTGGTTTGCTGTTGCTATGCTCATAGTCTTGGACGCCTACCAGATGTAAAAAACAAGTTCAAACATGCCTTTTTCGTGTTCTTGTTGTTTATTGGCTAATAATTTGAATCCCCAAACCCCCCACCCCTCCTGCGAAGAGCGTAAGCGGAACGTATGTGCTTGTGTAGATCATTCTGTTAGCAGCTGTTGCAAAGGAAGAAACGTCAAAAATTTTAAAGATGTGACCGTCAATGAGTTTATTCGAGAAGCTTAATAAGCCATCAATGGTGCCCTTTACAAAAATGCGAGATTTTGAGATTGGAGTACCATTTCGTATTGTAAACTGTGAGATAATTACAACGGTATATGGTAGGAAGGCATGTGTGACATTTGAAGGAGGTGAAAAAGTGATTTTACCTGGACGTTGTACTGAAAAATTGGAAGCAGATAATGGTGCATTATTAACGTATTTACAAAGTGGGAATGTCTGTTTAATATATAAAGGAATGAAGATTAATGTATCTGGACGTAACATGCACGATCTTGAATTTACTGAACTGGTTTACTCATCGTAAGTGTATGGTAGCACGTACAAACAAGATGAAACATGAATTTTCCTCTTCGCCCCCTTCCTTTTCATGCATACACAGTCATCTGTATGCATAGTGTCGTTATTCTGTGCTGACCAGCGACTGGAGTAACATGTCTTTGAGTGCTTGTGCGTCAACTATGGATACCAAGAAAGAGTACTTGTTAAATGTTGAATATGGACTTAATTCAATGAAAACCAAATTAATTTTATTCGACTGGATAGTGATACATTTGAACCAGTGATTCGTTTTGGCAAAGGACTTGTGTTTGGAGTGGAGTTAAATTTGGAAGAGTGGGAGAAACTTGTACATTTAACCCCATTTGTTACGGACTATTTAAATTCTCAAGTGGAAATTACATTTATAAAATCTCTTGGTTGAAAAAACGAACTGGTGCTACGAAAACTAATGGGTGAAAAATTAGTGATGTTAGAGAAGAAAGGAACACTTCATGCTCCTCGAAACACTGTGTACTTAACTTCAAGTGATTGGCTTTATTTCTTGGAAATGTTACCGTGGATTGAACATGCTGTGAAAAACAGTAAAGGTTGTAGTGTTGTGCTACGTGAATATTTTGACTTGTGTACAGATACTATTCGTAATCATGTACAATCGCAGTGTCTTACATGCAGAGGACTTGCCGGAATCCATACCTGTGTAGATGAACAGAGTATTATTAATGGCATGAACATCAGTTTTCCAAGTGTCTCTCTTGATAAGAACAGTGATGTGAACATTGATGGTGAACGATTAAAATTAGAAATGAAAGTATTTTGCAAACAAAAACTGATAGATTCAATTATGGCTGATTTATTTGATAGTGTATCGACACAGCCATGGTGGGGGGAAACCGATACTCAGCCTTCGGAGGGTATCAATGAAGTGAACGACTCTTTATAAAGAAGAAGAAAATAGATTTGTTTTTTCATGTATACTAAAAAACGTAATATCAAATGTAATAAAAATATATATAGTGGAAAGTGAAATGTTTTATTTGTGTGTATATGTGTGTTTTGTGTTCGTTTCATACACGTCAATATGATAGGATTTTTAATTTTTATAAGAAAAAAAATCCTAACATATTTTTTTCCTCGTATATTATAAGTGATACGTATAATAATAATAATAATAATAATAATAATAATAATAATGAATTCAAATTCTTGAAATGAATGTTAAAATAAAAATTAGTATTTGAAATTATTATTATTAGTATTATACAACTTTGTCTTAAGTATGATAGGACTTTTTTATTTTTTTAAAAAAGGAACTAAAATAATAATATTGAATTCACATACTTGATTTAATTTACGAAATAATAACTGATTAAGTATTTGAATTCATTATTATTATGTAGTTACGTGATTACATCATTGAATTAAAAATCAGTTTTATAATCTTTTTTTAAAAAAAAACACTATGAAATTCTTTAATTCAATGACTTTAAAATATGTTTTATGATATGTGTATTTAATTACATAACTGATCATAAAACATATTTATTTATTAGGAAACGGAGAAAATAAGAAATAAAACATTTGATTTCAAAGAGAAAAATTAATACAAAGTGTTTATTGCTGATGAAACTATTTCCACAATTAAAACGACGGTAAGTATAGTACATTTTAAAAGAACGTTAATTTTTTTTCATTGTTCATGTGATAGCTTCACAACTGCCATATACTGTTCACTGAGAATGACTATACACAGTTCAATTAATGATACTACTGCTGTTGATGATGGTGATGAAACGTAGATAGAAGTCAATCTGTACAATGATGATGTCCATACACACGATGACGATCTTTTACTCTCTGAAATGAAAAAAAATGAAAAACAAACTTAAAATTTATTTATCTATAATCATGAACAAATAAAACAACAAATAATAATACATACAAACACATTATAATAAAGAAGAAGAAGAAGAAATGACTACCTGCAATAATATGAAAAAAGTAGTCAAAACAAACGAAGAAGAAGAATGAAGACATGATTACCTGTAAAAGTAAATACAGCAAGCGACGATCATTTTTTTCTGGAGTTGATGAGAAAGTGTAATGAAATTCATTTAAGGACTTTCCTTTAGCTTTGAAACATAGGAAAAGATATGAATAATGTCCACATAGGGACGATTTCACACTTTGAATTAGTTTATTATTAAATGTATAAGAAGTGGAATTTCTACGTAGAAATTGAATATGTTGCATTACATATGGAGGAAATCCAAATGTATCGAAGTAGTGGGCACGTCCGTCAGTATGAATATATACGGAAATCCAGTGTGTGCCAAGTTTGTTCGAGGGATCTATATTTATGATGATAGCTGCAGGTAGTGGAAAATGTGTTGGTAATTCATTGGATGCATATACGCCAACGAAATGATTGTGAAATAAAGAATTTGTTTGCAAAGCATTCAATAAATCTAGTTAGAGGACATCATGTATAAAAATGCAGACATGTATACACGACTCCAAAAGTGCATTACCACCTGCAATTCTTCTTTTCCTGCAATAGCAGGCAACCCAAAAAGCTGGGCGGTTGGGTTGGTTGAGAATTCGAAAGGCGTTGGACAAAACCTCAATTTTGTCACAAATATATCAGTGTGGCAAACTGCAAATAAGGGAATAAAACAAATTGTTAAGAATGACAATTTTATTATTGTGATGGAGTTGGATGACATCAAAAGTTACAAAATGACTTACTTAAGCAGTTCAAACAAGATGAATGGTAAGAAACAGATATCAGAAGAAAGCATTTCTCTCTTTCCCTCAGCCACACCCAAAAAAAAGAAACTCATAAAAAGAAAAAGTTACATAATATAAAAGTTTCATATGAAAGCCTAACAGCACAAAAACAAATATCTACACGAAACGAAAAAGAGACAAACACAGGATGGGGGACACCAGTGGCGTAGCAGACTTGCGGCCTTCCCATGCAAGATAAAGAGGCAAGACCCTAGTTGTAAACCCCATTGTTATAATAATAATAATAATTATTATTATAATAATAATAATTATTATTATTATTACTATTATTATTATTAAAAAGTCGTTTCCTTTTCTAAATCTCTGACTCTGCCTCAGAGCATAAATGCATATAGCGATCATGTGTGCACCTTTTGTCAATTCGAAGTACTTGCTTTTCCACGTGATTTTTTGTTTCTTTCTTCAGGGACCAAAAAAGTTCTTGCGCCTAAGAAATTACATCATATAATATTGCAAATTTGGAAGTGGATGTATTTACATTGCAATGTTTGGTAATAAAGATATTATGATTAGAAAACCATCTTGCAAAAAGTAAGTTTAATTTCTTCATCCATCGCAAGTCTTAGGCGACCTTTATACCTCGCATCCCCACTCCCCGAATATCGATATCGAAAATTTAGAATGATTATATTCATGTCCATATATTTGCGATATCGAATGTTGATATATGATAATATAGATATCGATGATAGCGATATATCGACATATCACAGGCCCAGATTCCGAGAAGTGATGCTTGAAATATACTGGAATCAACAATCAAATTCTAAATAAGTTTTTAATTTTCGTATCCAATGTTGAGGAGGAAAGGTGGTAGTCTACTTAGCTACAGAGGCCATATCAATTGTGTTCTCAAACCAGCCATTACACCAGCTATTATCAAAGTGTTAAGTCAGCCATTGTCTGCGAGTTACCCCAGTTCCATTTGAAGTTTGAATTGAAAACCTGGATTACAAAACATCCCAAGTCCACTCTTTTTCTTCGTATTTTTCGTTTTCTGTTTTTTATGTTAGCATCTATGTTTCAGGGCTATTCACTTGCATAATACGTAAGTCCAAGTCAAAACTTTAAAAAAAATCAAAATAATTTCAGCTAAACAGAATAGAATTCCAAGTATAATCTTCTTGTCTTTCTTCTAAAAACAAAAAAGTACTCCGGTGGACTTCGGATGTTCTGCAATTCAGATCTTCAATTTTATTTACGGTCTTTAACCATCTTTAAGTCGCAGGCTCCTTGCTTTCATAAAAAGCATTTGTTGTGTAGATTAAAATCAAAAATGAATTAATCTATATTCTTGGGAACTTATTGTTGCACCAACACACATATATACAGGGTGTAACAAAAAGGTACGGCAAAATTTCAGAGGTGGATTCCTTATGGGTAGACAAGCAAAATCGTTCATATGACCATATGTCGGGAAATGTATCATTACAGAGTTAAGGCCATTGAGCCGCCTAATGGTGGAAATAGTCATATCCTGGTCACTCCTTAATGTGACTCAATTTAAACCTCAATAACTCAGACCCTAATTAACCTACGAAGATATTTTTGATATGTATGTATTTCTAAAGGACGATGCTTTCCGCCTATATATATATATGGTGAGTCAAAAGTCTTGGACACCTGCATAAGTTTTAAAATCGACGGGAAAAGTAAAAAGTGATGATGGGAAAAGAGGTTTGATGAGGTGCTGCAAGTTTTGGAGTGTATGTCATTCATGGCCGCCATCTCGAAATCTGACATTTTGGATTCAAGTCTTTTTTTTTTAAATGGGAAAGTGTATGTCACATCAAATAACACTAGCTTGAGCTCAGAAATTTAGTGGTGTAATTTGTTTTTTTCTATCTTGTACAGTTTAGAAGTTATTAATGTTCAAAAGTGGGAAATTACCTTGATACTGACCCAGTTCTCTCTGTTCCAGGTGATCTAAAATAGGTCTGACACGTGAACAGAAAATCAAAATCATCCTTATATCAGTGGAACGCAGCTACCGAACAATAGCAGCTGACTACAACCGACGGCACTCAGACAGAGAACCGGTATCGCACAGTACGGTGGCTCACGTGATCACCAAATTCCGAGAGACGGGCTCTGTTCAAGATAGGGCACGTAGTGAGCGACCAAAGACTGCCACCAATGACGAAACTGCAACGGCGGTTGTTGCGTCGTTTGTGAAAAGTCCTACACGAAGTACCCGTCGTGTGTCCCTAGCATGTCCAATAAGCCAATCCTCCGTTATCCGGATATTGCACACCAATCAGCGGCATCCTTACAAGCTGCACATGCAACATAAACTGAACGAGGATGACCCTGATCGCCGGTTGGAGTTCTGCATGTGGGCTACTGAACAACACAAACTGGATCCTGCGTTTGTCAAGGGCATACTGTTCAGTGACGAGGCGTATCTCACTTTGAACGGGGAGGTTAATCGACATAATTGTCGACACTGGTGTGACGCAAATCCTATCTGGGTTGACCCGAGTCGACAACATAGTCCAGCGAAGGTGATGGTTTGGTGTGACATATGGGACACCCGCATCATTGGGCCATTTTTCAGTTACAACACCTTAACTGCACCACAGTATCTGCTGCTGTTTCAGGACTTTGTGTTCCCTGCCACACTGAACGCTGACGGCTTTTTCCCATCTTATTTTCAGCACGATGGACCCCTCCACACTATAGACTTTGTGTCCGTCAATGGTTGGATGAACAACTGCCACGGAAGTGAATTGGTCGCCGTGGTCCCGTGGAGTGGCTGCCCAGATCCCCTGACTTAACGCCCCTTGATTTTTATCTATGGGGACATTTTAAGCAGATAGTGTATGCTGAGACAATCAGTGATTTGAGACACCTGGAGGAACGCATCCAACAAGCCTGTGACCAAACTTCAGGAGACATCTCCTCCGTGTGAGACTCCAGTCAGAGTGGTTGCAGGGACTACAGTTGTGCATTGCACGAAATGGACAACACGTAGAACATGTGTTGTAGCACTCAGTATCAAGGTAATTTCCCACCTTTGAACATTAATAACTTCTAAACTGTACTAGATAGGAAAAACAAATTACACCACTAAATTCCTGAGCTCAAGCTAGTGTTATTTGATGGGTCATACACCCCCTTCCCATTTAAAAAAAATGACGTGAATCCAAAATGGCGGATTTCAAGATGACATACACTTCAAAAGTTGCGGCCCCTCATCAAACCTCTGTTCCCATCATTACTTTTTACTTTTCCCGTCGATTTTCACTTATGCAGGTGTCCAAGGACTTTTGACTCACCCTGTATATTTTATGTATGGGTGGGAGTACCACGGTGGACATGGGAGGGTAATTACTTGTTTTTCGTTTGATTTTTGCATCAGCATTTTGGAGATGGCATTCCTTGGGGATACACTCATAAAATGCATATCAGCGGAAAGCTTATTTTTTGCAGAAGACGTTGCTACTAAAATTACCTTCCTATCTTAATCAGAGTTTGATATATTGAGGTTTAAATTGAGACACATTAAGGAGCCACCAGAATGTGACTATTTCACACCAGTAGTCGGCTCAAAGGCCGTAATTCTGGAACGATGCATTTCCCGACATATGGTCATCGGAACGTTTTTGCTTGTCTACCAATAAGGAATCCACCCGTGAAGTTTTGTCGTACCTTTTAGTTACACCCTCTATATACAAGATCCGTTTTGTTGATTTACGAAATCACTCTTTTTTCCTCAAACAATTTACAAAAAGGGTCTTAAATGAGGTGGTCGCACTAGTAATGACATCCCGTAGCGTCGTTAAGTAACACACACAGTATAAATAAAGCTTCAAAACCACAAATTGCAAGTTCTGCCGCAGATAATTCGGTAAGGTGTCTGCTTGTTGAGTGGGCAACCCAGATTCATATCACGGCTAGTACGGTTTGCTTTTTTTCCCTTTGAAAATACGTTTCTATATGTTTATATTCCTTCTTAATAATTACTTTCTTGCAATCTTAAATTAGTCGGGGTTAAGTCGTCAGAAGATTAAAATACATGTATGACTACTTTATCCGTGTGTGTGTACTCATATATGTATCTTTACATATTTGTTTCTTTCTTGGGGCCGCGGCGGCTCAGTGGTAGAGCGTTCAACTTTGGTGTTTGGGGTCCGGGTTCGATCCCAGTCCCCGACAAGTGAACTTTGTGGTGGACAAACACCGTGTGCGTGGGTTTTCTCGGGATTCTCCGGTTTTCCCGCTTTGTTCATTCCACCATTTCATTCATTACTCATCATCACCGTCTCCTTTAGCCTAACCGGCATAATCGTGGGACGTAAAACTCAAAAATTTCATTAGTTTCTTTCTTTCAACTAGTGTTGCCACGAGACCAGACAGAAACCTTTGATACGAGACGAGACAGACTACTTGTCCCGTCTCGTTTCCGAGACGAGATGATACGTCTCTTCAAATTCCTCGTATCGTCTCATATCTCAAAAATGAAAAGACTCGGAACTCGGAATAAATTATTGCCTTCGAAAGTATACCAGCGTTTATTATTTCAAATGAGGACTATCCTAAAAGAACAAGGAAGACCTAAAGTTATTTTTAAATGATTCTTACAAACAGCTTTCATTTCTATTTTCCAACCGATTCAAGTTTAAATATTTAGTGATACTCTTCCAGATTCAAGTAAAATGTTTAACCATTCTTTGAGATCAGTGTTTCAGAATATTTCATTCCGAGGGCTGGTGGTTATATCTATGTATAAAAATCCTTTATAAAAATACAAGTTCTCTTAATGCCAGTTTCATCAGCAACTAACCATTGTTCATGAGTTTTCTCGTTCCGAACAAAGACAGAAACGTGTAGGCCTTTTCCTGTACTGAGTTTGAAAGGATGCTTGTTTGACAATAAAATTTAGTTTCGTTTTATTGTTTTATGATGTTATTCGACCAAAGTCAATTTTGAAGTCAGAAAATCACATGGGCCTTCTTATATTTTGAAGTGGCGCCAGAGGTTTTGAAAAAAGGATTTCAGAATAAGTGGGGAAGGCTTGCCTTTCGACTGTACCGACGATATTGACAAATATTCCTGTCGTAATAATTCATTACTGGAAACCCTTGGCGCCCGAAGAATATTTAAGTGAGTCATCTCCTTGATTGCGATATTACGCCTGATATTTAATATACGTAGTTTGCTATATTACACATATATTTTCGTGAGCAAGAGCGGCTGGGCCCCTTTCCCCTCCCTTCGGGCGCCCGTGGTCGAAACTAAGTAGTCGTTGTTTTAAGCAGTGTTTCTTCCAGACATGTTTTTGGGGTGCTGCCCCCTGGAACTCTAAGAGTACCCCCCACCGGGAGACCAAAATAATAGTTCTATAATAGAATAATACCAGCAGTACCCCCGGGATCCTAAATATACCCTTCCAGGAACATTTTTCTGAAATAAACAATGATTGGAAGATTGTAGTCGTGTTGTGTGTTGTGCTGATAACCAAACAAAAGTGGTTAAAAGCTGTAATTTTAACCACTTTGTATAACAGCTCCTTTTTGTGGGCCTCATCCGCTCTAGTGTTGCCACGAGACGATACATTTCTTTTGTCTCGTCTCACGAGACTAGACAGCTTGAAGTCTTCTCTCGTCTCATCTCGTGGAAACACTACTTTCGACCATGTGGGTTACTGCCTCGATCTTGGAAATGTCCTCGAAGGGATTGTGCTATTAATAACAGATTTTATTCGAACTAATTGACTGACTCCGATGCAACATTGTTCCAATTTCGCCTATTCGCAATGTAATGGAATAGACAAACATACGTTTATATGGTTACATGAAGGCGGTCCCGTGTTCGATTCCTGGTGGGGGCACTCGGTCGAAAAATTTAAAAGTTTTTCAGGCCAGTCACCTTGAATGAGATTTTCCTTGGTTTTCCACATTCACACCAGGAAGATGCCAGGGTGATACCTTAGGTTTCAGATCACTTCCTTTCTTCCCCAATCCTTTCTTCCTTCCCTTTCCCCGGAAAGTGTGTTCGCCTAGAGATGTCATCCCTCGAACGTGACGGGTTAAATGGTCTCAGATGCCGAAAGCCCAGAAATCTAAATCCTAAATCCTAAATTTACAAAGTTACTTCTGGGAAACATTGTTCTTTCATATTTCAATTTATATTTCAATATATATTTCTATATATTGATATTTATTATTATTAATTGCTTTCTTGCATCTTTCCTACATTATTCTAGATTAGTTACCATCGGTTAGTTTAGTCACATTATGTATAGTTAAATACGGTTACGTATGTTTACCGTTTCTTTTCTTTTTTTCAAAATACATTCCTATCTGATCACATGTATTGTTAATTATTTATTTGTTGCATTTTTATTAATTTATTTCATACACACAACAGATAAAACAACTCATATATTTTAATTACACAGCACATAGTTCTTTGACATGGAGGGAAATCTCCTTTGGCTATAGGAGCATATAGTATTACCAATGGGGATTTCTCTCATCCCCCTTGTAATTCGCAGATCGTCTACAGATATAGAACATTGTTGAACATTTCTTGAACCACTTCATCACACCTTGGCCTTGTGACATGGTGCATTATTTTGTACAAAAATGCCACTACCGTTGGGAAACATGGTCGTCATCAAGGGGTGTACGTAGTCTGCAAGCAGTGTGCGATACTCGTCGGTCGTCATTGTGCCTTGCTCGAGCTATACTATATACATGCTCACGTGTATGTCCCCCAGAGCATTATTATTATTATTATTATTATTATTATTATTATTATTATTATTATTATTATTATTATTATTATTATTATTATTAATATTATATTTGAAGTACAATCAAATATCACGACATTAATTATTAGTTTTAATTAACGGAATTGAGCTGAAAATTAAATCTTGATTTCGAAAGATTAACCATTAAGTTTATGCGTTCGGTACCTTTCTAAAGTAATAAATACTGGAATTGGTTTCAAGGCTGTTTCTGACTGAATACTTTCTTCAAAATAATATTAAAAATTATAGAAAGATTTTCGACACATTAGAGTCGAGTCGAGATTTTTACGAAAAGTCTCGACTCGACTCGTGTCTCGGCTCGAAAATTAGAGTCGAGAAATAAATTTGTCTTGACTCGTCTCGAATTTTACAAAGTGTGTCAACTCGAATTTCAGTCCAGATTCGAGACATGTCTCGACTCGTGTGCATCCCTAAATATTCATATTTTAAATGTGCAATACTACCTTGCGAAAAATGACTCCGAGGTTAATTTACCAAAGTCTACTTTCTTCTTGTTAGATTAGTGATCGTGGTTTAGGATAGATTATGTAAAGTCAGACATGGTTATGTATGTTTACAATTTCGTTTCTTTCTTTCAAAATGCATTCCTATCTGTTCCCATTTATTATTAATAATTTATTTCTTGCATTTATTAATAACTATCAGAAAAACCCATTATTCGCATGGTGGCTGTATTTGGAAGTCAACGCCTCTATAGTATCACCGTTGATTTCAGCGAGTGCGAAAACTTTGGATTTGACATTAATATCGGCCATTTTGGATTAATTTTACATGTCAGTTATCATCTCCGGTACCCCGACCCTCAACTAAGTGGGGTTAATTTGGAAGTTAATGCAATCGGAGTTTCACCATTGATCTCAGCGACCGCCAAAACTTTGAATTCGACACTAATATCGGTTATCTTCTACTACTTTTACATGTCCCTGTAAACGTCTCCTGAGACTTCCTGGTTCGATTTAAAAAAACGCTTCGTTTTGATCCGGAACCTGGGCCAAGGTACCCAAGATCAAAATTTGGTAACTCTCGGTCCTCTTGTCTGGTCTCCAGGCAGCACACAGATACATGCATACAGACAGACAGACACACAAACAAAATTTTATTTTATTTATATTAGATTAGGTGTATTTCAAACAGTGCTTCTTCCACAAGTGTTTTAAGGGATACTGCCCGCCCGGAGCTCTGAGAGTGCCCCCCGGAAGAGACCAAAATAATACATCTATAATATAATAAAAAATAGAAAGTTATCGATAGTGCCCCCGGAATACGAAGTGTGTCCCCCCCGGAACATAGTTTCTGAAAGAAACACTGATTTCAAACACAACAGATAGAACCAACGGCGCCGACTTTCCAAAATGTATGTGGGTGCATATAAATGGCGGGACGAGTTATACATTTTCAGGGGAGTCTCGATTTTTTTTTGATTGATTTCTTTTTAGTTAAAATCTTTTATGAACACTGTCATAAAGGGCTGTGCTGTGATAAAGTAAAATATACCGGTAATATAAGGATAAGTTGGGACTGTCCTAGCTCAGTCGGTAACACGGCTGACTTAAACGTAAAGAAACAGGTTGAAACCCGGGTACAAGTTTAATTCCGGTAATGCATATTCCCAACATATATAATCGTGATATTTAGTGTATATTTTCAACAACTTACATGATGCACAATGAGTGCAAGAGGCAGTGATATTATCAAACGTTACTAAAAGAAAATACTACATTCATACAAATTAAAATGAAAATATCATCATAAAAGAAAATAATTTTAATGGTACTGCAAAAAGAACTTGCAAAGGATTTTGAAAATGAAATCTTTGAGTCTTGCGTCCCACGGTTATGCCGGTTAGGCTAAAGGAGACGGTGATGATGAGAGATGAATGAAATGGTGGAATGAAGAAAGTGGTAGGAAACGGGAGTGCCCCGAGAAAACCCACGAGCACGGTGTTTGTCCACCACAAGGTTCACTTGGCGGGGACTGTTATCGAACCCGGAACCCCAAGCACCAGAGGTGAATATTCTACCACTGAGCCACCGCGCCCCCTGCAAGGATTTTGTTGTGGACATAAAGTATAAAGTGACTAACTTAGTGTGTTCCTTGGTTGCCTTTGCAAAAACACATTTGAAACAATCAATTATGTTTTAGAGGTTAGAAATTTTAACTCCCATCTCTATGTTTTAATTGTTTATTTTTTAATAGTGTCAAGCGAGAAATATTTATTTTATTATGTTTATTATGTTTCGAAACTAAACATCTTGCCTGCAGCGCCCTGACAAGATTATTTGTGTGAGTGCTTTAACCAGGGAACACCAAGGAGGCGGCGCACATACACAGAACAACCCCTAGCATTTCTTACACAGTACAACGTTGTTTGGCATATAACGTTGCTCCTGTACTAGCGAGAAGGCAGCATTCTGTTATATCGTTGTAGTGAGTGGCGTGTTAAAATACTCCTAGTATCAGTTTTTTCATTGTTCGATTGACCTTGAAGGACCAACAAATGCCTTTCGAGGAATACAAGTTCCCTTTAATTCATGAAGTTAATATAGAAATGACCTTCAAACCTATGCTGTGCATAAATGCTGGAAGTCTTATAAAACGGTTTTATCCGTGTGTCTGTAGACCAGAGCCCTGCAAAGCCAGGCCCGAAGACGGTCCGGATGGATCTGTATTCTGTGTCCGTCTCGACCCGATCCGGCCCGAATCTCGAGCCGGGCAGAGAATGGGCCGGACTCTAAACTGGCCGGGCACAAAGGAGCCGGGCTCTAAACGGGCCGGGCGTAACCGGCCTGAGAACAACCAAGTTGATAAATCAAGTCAATCCTTCAATATGTAATGGAAAATGAGAAATATGTCGTCATAATATTGCACTGTCTATTTGTTCTTCTCAAATAGGAAAATCGTGTGAAAAGTTACCCAAGGTTTGTTTTCTATATCCCTATACTGTCTGTCTATTTGTTATCTGTGCTTGCTCTGTCCAGCCATGTTTATTATACAATAATACAGCTCATGGACGTAAAAGTCTTATACTACACTCATTAATGCATTACAAGTAACAGAGAAGATATGTAAAACTTCTACACCGTATGTGATACTAATACTACAACTACTACTGCTAATACTATTATTACTATTGCGATTACGAATGCTAGTGCTAATTCCACTATTGCCGCCACTGCTACTACTGTTACTATTACAACTACTGCTACTACTTATTACTATACTAATACGACAGCGAATACCACTACTGCTATTACTAGTAATACGAAAACAAAACAATGCAAATGAAATCTTTGAGTTTTACGTCCCACAAGTATGCCGGCTAGGCTAAAGGAGACGGTGAGAATGGTGGAATAAATGAAATGAAATGGTGGAATTAATAAAGTGGGAGGAAACGGGAGAACGTCGAGAACCCCCGCACACGGTGTTTGTCCACCAAAAATTTCATTTGGCGAGACCTGGGATCGAACCAGGGACCCCATCCACCAGTAGTGAACGCTCAATCACTGAGCCACCGTTCCAGGAACACCTAATCCGCCCTGGCGTCTTGGTGATTTATTTTATCATAATATTTGGTTATATTTGTAGTATCATACTATGATATAAAGAATACAGGAACATGTAACATCATTTGGTATTTGGCTTGCTAATTGAACATAACTACAAATTGCACTGATCTTATGAGCACGCCAGTTCACGGTTTTGGCCTCCGTGGTCTAAAGGTAGCGTACCAAATTCTACTTAGTAGGTCAAGTACTTAACTTTATCATACGTTCTTTAGGTAACTACGGCTCAGGCTATATGGATGATGATGGGATGAATTGGTGGAATGAAAACAGTGGGAGGAAGCGGGACCACCCCGGAAACTCCCACGCACACGGTATTTGTCCACCACAAAGCTCACATAGCATCTGGGTGGTAGTTCTGTACGGATCCAATGAACTACGGAATAACGTAGCAGAAACTCCCTACTCTGTAAATATATACTGCTAATATTCGTAAGTTTCAAGCTTGTAAAAGAACGTAGCTGTTTTGTCTTTCTATTAAGGTTTACGATATTTCTATCGTATCTTGTCTGAGCTTCAAAACGAGAGTTAATACGTTTATTGATTTATGGTTAGGGATTGGTCCTTTAAAACATTTAATTAAATCGAGAGGTGATAGAAACATACTATCCCGCGAAAAACGTACATTTTCTTTTGTGACAGATGATAACACTACTTCAAGTTTCACTATTGAATTCATATTGTTTGGAAATCTTCGTTTCATACTGTGAAACGATACTCACTTCTTTTAGTTTGGTATTGGTACTGGTAACTCCTCTAATATATCAACAAGTTGAAACTCTTAGTCATAGATTAAAAATGTAGCAATACACGTTGAAACCGAGCTTGGCTAACTTCAGCTACTTTTTTTTGAATAGGAATTGGTGGAAAATATTCTTGGGATGCTGAATTCTTGGAGGAACATTTCCTTACGACTCTGATATATTTTAAAAAGCCGTATCTTTATATCTCCTATTGTTTTGATTCCTGGAAACAAGAATTCAAATAGGAAATGATAGTTAATTGGAACCACTTCCTGTTGA
Organism: Thermobia domestica; assembly: GCF_964235325.1. NCBI lineage: Eukaryota > Metazoa > Arthropoda > Insecta > Zygentoma > Lepismatidae > Thermobia > Thermobia domestica. The sequence goes on along the minus strand of NC_137470.1, from coordinate 1,543,579 downwards.
AAGTAAAAAAAAAGACGTATCCTGATATCTCCTATTGTTTTGATCTATGGAAAAAAGAATTGAGATAGGAAGTAATAGTTAATTTGAACCACTTCCTGTTCCGGTAGGGTGTTGACAATAATTATGGTATGTTGCCTAGAGACGGTAAATCGTTTGGACAAAAATGTTCTATCTGTTACTGTTTTTGCTCTATGGCGAGGAACGTTCAAACATAATATGGCTAATTTTAACAAATTCTGCTTTGATCAAAACTGCCACGGAAATGGAGGAGGCTATTCTTGAGACGATGAATCGATTGCAAAAAGCCACTTTTTAATATCTTTTACCATTTTTGCTCTACGGAAATCAGTATTGGAACAGGAAGTACTAGTAAATTTGAACAATTTCCAGTTTTAGTAGAGTTATATGGATAGTAACGATATGTTTGTTGAAGGTTGAATCGTTTGCTTAAAACTGTTTCTAGCTATCTGCTGCCGTTTTCATTCTATAGCAATAAACGTTGAAACCGTTATTGAAACCAGAAGTTATAATAAATTCTAACTACAGCCGAATTTAGTATTGTAGATATTTGTCTTTAGACTCTAAATCGTTTGCAGAAACCACTTCTCACTATCCGTTATCATTTTCTTTATATATCGACAAACGTTGAAATCGGAAATAGCTAATTTGAAGCAATTCCGGTTTGAGTAGAAGGTTAACGGAGGAAATAAAATATATTCATTGGATACTGAATTAATTGCAAAAGACCACATCTTGAAGCATTTACTATTTCTATTACGCGGAAATTTGAAATTGAAACCGGAAGTAATAGTAAATTTCAACCACTTATAATTTCGGTAGAATATTTTGTGTACCCATGATGTTGACTCTAGATGATAACTCGTTTTCAAAAATCAGTTCTCGCTATGTAACCGTTTTATGCTATGACGATGAAAGTTGAAACTGTTGTTGAAACCGGAAGTAATAATAAATTTAAACCATTTTCAATTTTAGTAGAGATTGTGAATGACCATGATATGTTGCCTATACACGCGCAATCGTTTACAAAAAAAAAAAAAACGTTTTCATATATGTTACCGTTTTCATCTATGGGTTAAATGTTAGAACCGGAAATTGCTAATTTGAACCACTTCTGGGTTCAATATAAAGTTAACGGATGAGATGGAACCTATTCTATTCATTGGATGAAGAATCAATAGCAGAAAACCATTTCTCTATACAGGGGCGGATCCAGGACCGACTTCTGGGGGGGCGGTGGGTTGTCATAATGCTACTTTTAAGGGTTCCAAACTCTGGGATTGATTTTATTTATATGTAAAAAATAAGAAAGTTTCCTCTTCTGGGGGGGGCGATCGCCTCCATCGCTCCCCCTAGGATCCGCCCCTGTCTCTATATCAATTTCTGTCTTTGCTTTGGTATCTGTCAACAGACACACGGATGAAACCACTCTATAAGATTTCCGACTTTATGCACAGCACAGTTTGGTAGTTTAAAACCTGTCTTTGGTTCCATAAATATTATTAACACTAACATATCAATGATACTCTTGTGTATGATTCAAAAAGTTAGCCGTGAAATTTAATCTAGATTGGAAGTAGTTGTGGAAAGGCCTCTTGCTATAACAGATTTGTAGGTGTTCAGATAAAACCAACATAATATTTCTATTTCACAACGGGTGAGTAATGCATAGGTCATTTCTACTGTATATCAACTTCACGGACCAAAGCGACTTCTGACTTGATGTGAAACCATTTGCTAGTTCTTCAAGGTCAATAACAACAAAATAGCTAATACTACCACTACACGCGACCCATTACTTCGATAGAAGAGGCAGATTCAATAGACGTGTTTACGTATAAAAGAAGCCCTCCGGCACTTAGGCTGGGTGGAAGCAATAACATTCTATGCGAAAGATCGCTGTTTGTTCTATCTGTTCGAGTTTGCTTGTGTATCTGTCTGTGTGCGGCCTGGGGATCAGACGAGTTGACATAAAGTTACTAAATTTTAATAACGGATGCTTTTGTCCAGGCCCCAGACCAGGACCAAGTGGTTATTATTTTTAAAAAATCGAACCAGGGGTCTCAGGGGAGGGGGGCGGTTACCGAGACATGTAATAATATTAGAAAATTGCCGATATTTGTGTCGAATTCATAGTTTTCACGGTCACTGAGATCAATGGTGACACTTTAATTAGCGATGACTTTCAAAATCAGCTACCATTGCGTGCGGGCCGGGGTCACCGGGAGGGGGAGATATACAGAAACAGGTAAAAATAATCCAAAATGACCTATATTAGTATCAAATCCTTAGTTTTCACGGTCGCTGAGATGAATGGTGATTCTTCCAGAGGCGTTGAATTCTAAATACAGCTCCCATCGCTTGAGAGCCAGAGGCGTTCTTTTTAAATTTTGAACCAGGGGGTCTCAAGAGGCGTTTCCCGCGATATGTAAAAGTAGTAGAAAATTACCGATATATTTTCGTTTCGTTGTTCAGTTTGTTTACATAGATATTTTATCTGACCCATGCGAAAAGTGGTTATTTTCAGCTAGTTATAATTAAATGCAAGAAATAAATTATTAATAATATACAGGGTGGCCCAAAAGTACGTATATAGTACCGTACTGATCAGCTCATTGCATTTTATATAATTTCTTACTTTTATCCATCAGGTATATTTAGTTTTATTATTATTTGTTCTTAATATGTTTTTACTTACATCTTAAGCTCAGAAGAGCCGAAGCAAATAAACTCATACACTAGAATGTTATAGTTGATCAATACAGAGGTGTATGCCTACGTTTGGAGTGCATTTTGAAAAAAAGAAACGAAAATGTAAACATACATAACCGTATTTGACTTTACATAATCTATCCTAAACCGCGGTCACTAATATAAGATAATGTAGCAAAAAATACAAGAAAGTAATTAATAATAATAATAAATATGAACATGTAAAAATATATTTTGAAAGAAAAAAGTTCCCCTGGCAGAACTTGTTTACTCCAGACGCCGAAACGTTAACCAGAGTTGGAGTGGGTGAGTGGGTCGAATTTTCTGAGTGGGACGTGGGTCAACAGCATGTGACCCACCACCCACCGTGACCCACTGCGACCCATCACCCACCATGACCCACTTTGCTCACTGCATTGTAAACAGCATTTTCTGAACAGCATATTTTTTTCACCCTCGACTCTAGCCATAGAAAGTAAAAACTAAAAAGAAGAAGAACATTGAAGAAGCAGTTGAAGTTAAATTTATATCATGGCAGTCACGGTGGTTCATATCAAGAACTGCCTAATATCAATATTAGGCAGTCAACTAATATCGATCGTTTTCGATTATTTTTAGAAATCAATCCTATATATAGAAAATGCCCCCCCAACAAAAGGGAGTTTTAAAAAATGATATTGAGATTAGGGCCTATGTATATGCCAAATGTAATTTCAGTTGACTTTGATGTTGATGAACACACATACATAGTTATATATAATTTTTATATAATAATTCCTACATTATAGGTGATTCAAAATAAAACAAGTAGTTAGCTCCTCTAAAAACTGTTAGGCTGTGTCTGAAAAGTCTAGAAGTAAGTCCTATTGCTATTATTACAATTGCAAATATGATCAATTTCCTAAAGTTCTGCAAGAGTGCCTGGAGTTCTTTCTTCAATAGAAACAAATGAAAAAGAAGAAAAAAGAAGGCCTTGAAAGTAAAACGTAGACAAATTCACCAGTGCTCAGAAGAAGCTGTCTACAATGCACCGAACAGAATGGCTTGGTGAGTCACAGTAGTTCGGTGGGTTAGCATGGGTCAGAACGGATTGTTTGGTCAAAGTGGGTCACGGTGGGTTGTGTGTCGCAGTGAGTCATATCCTGTTGACCCACAACCCACTTAAAAATCTTAATCCAATTGACCCACTGACACTCCATTATTTCAGTCATTTTTACCGAAATCTAGAACATCAACATTTTCGATTACTTTCCAAAATTGGCCCTGTAGTGGCGAAACGGTCAGTGAGTAGTGGTTGTGCCTATTAAATCCTTTTCTCAGAATCACAATATCTACAACATATCACAGTTTCAGTCATTTTTACCGAAATCCAAAATATCACCATCTTTGGTTACTTTCAAGTGGCCTGGTTGTGGCCAAATGGTCAGTAATTATTGGTTGTACCCATTAGGACATTTTCTCAGAATCACAATATCTACAACATATCACAGTTTCAGTCATTTTTACCTAAATGCAGAACATCACCATTTTAGCTTACTTTCAGAAAAGTCATCTCGTAGTGTCCAAACGGCCAGTGATTATTGACTGTGCCCATTAAGACTTTCTCTCAGAATCACAATATCTACAACATATCGCAGTTTCAGTCATTTTTACTGAAATCCAGGACATCAACATTTTCGGTTACTTTCAAGAAAGTGGCCTGTAATGGCCAAACGGAAATTGATTAGTTTGTGTGCCCATTAAGACCTTTTCTCGGAATCACAAGATTTACAACATATCACAGTTTCAGACACTTCTGTCGAAATCCAGAACATCACCATGTTCCGTTACTTTCAAGAAAGTGGCCCGGTAGTGGCCAAACGGTCAGTAATTATTAGTTGTGCCCATTAGGACATTTTCTCAGAATCACATTATCTACAACATATCACAGTTTCAGTCATTTTTACCGAAATCAAGAACATCGCCATCTTCGGTTACTTTCAAAATAGTGGCCTTGTGGTGGCCAAACGATCAGTGATTAGTGGTTGTGCTCATTAAGACCTTTTCTCAGAATCACAATATCTACAAAATATCACAGTTTCAGTGATTTTACCGAAATCCAGAACATGGCCATCTTCGGTTTCTTTCAAGAAAGTGGCCTCGTTATTGCCAAACGGTCATTGATTAGTGTTTGTGCCCATTAAGACCTTTTCTCAGAATTACCACATTTACAACATATCACAGTGTCAGTCATTTTACCGAAATCCAGAAAGTGGCTATCTTCGGTTACTTTCAAAATAGTGGTCTCGTGGTGGCCAAACGATCAGTGATTAGTGGTTGTGCTCATTAAGACCTTTTCTCAGAATCACAATATCTACAAAATATCACAGTTTCAGTGATTTTACCGAAATCCAGAACATGGCCATCTTCGGTTTCTTTCAAGAAAGTGGCCTCGTTGTGGCCAAACGGTTATTGATTAGTGTTTGTGCCCATTAAGGCCTTTTCTCAGAATCTCAATATCTACAACATATCACAGTTTTAGTCATTTTTACCGAAATCAAGAACATCGCCATGTTCGGTTACTTTCAAAACAGTGGCCTCGTAGTGGCCAAACGATCAGTGATTAGTGGTTGTGCTCATTAAGACCTTTACCCAGAATCACAATATCTACAACATATCACCGTTTCAAGCAATTGCTATGAAATCCAAAATAACGTTAAGTTCTGCTGTTGGCAAAAATGTGGCTCTGTAGTTACCAAATGGTCAGTGATTGGTGGTTGTGCTTATTGAGACTTTTTCTCAGGATCTCAACATCTACAACCCATCACAGTTTTACTGATTTTCATTGAAATGCAGAATATCATTATGTTTGGCTGTTTTCAAAAAAGTAGCCCTGTACTGGCCAAATATCAGTGTTTGGTGGTTATGGCCATTAGGACCTTTTCGGAATCACAATATCTACAACATCACGGTTTTTGTATTTTTGTCCAAAATCTCGAATGTCGTTTTCTTCGGCTTTTTTTAAAGAAAGTGGCCTCATGGTGGCCAAACGGCCAACGATTTTTGGTTGTGTCCATTGAGATTTTTTCTCAGGAACATAATATCTACAACATAACACGGTTCCAAGCAATTCCACCGAAATCCAATTTCCATAAAGATTGTTCGGAGTCCTTTCTCATTTCGAAGGAGCATTGTCTCTGCAAAACTTCTCTGTAAAAAACTTCAAAACCCGTATTTTGTACTTTGAAATCATCCTTGCATCGGCAGAGTATCGTTCCTTGAATTTGGTCCTTTTAAATCAAAGATACCCTTTTTTTAAAAGGGACCCTTTGCCTCCTTTAACCTGTTCTCCGAAAGAAACAAAAAAAAACATGTGTGCATTTATTTTCGGTCTAGTATATATGTGCCAAGTTTGAAGAAAATCGGATGAATAGAAATCCTTGTGAACCTATTTATATCTCCTTAAAGTTTCACTTTTTGGACTTGACAAATCGTTTGTCCCGAAGTCCTCAATTTCTTTATTACCTCAAATTGCATTGTAAATAAATGCACTTGCAAATTTCCAATATTATATACTGTAATTTCTTAGCCGATACAATTTTCTGTTCCCGAAAAACAAGAAAGCACCCGTCAAAAGCAATTCATCGAACTTTCCCCTAGAATTTATCATAATAAAGTTTTTTGTTCCTCTCTCTCAGAGATTTGCATCCCTTTTACCTTTAGGGCCACTCATTGACAAAAGGTACTCACATGACCGCTATATACAGACATGCTCTTAAGTAGGTCAGAGATTGGGAAAGTAGACGATTTTTAATAATAATAATAATAATAATAATAATAATAATAATAATAATTATTATTATTATTATTATTATTATTATTATTATTATTATAACAATTAGGTTTACAACTAGGGTCCCATCTCTTTATCTTGTCTGAGAGTCCCGCTAGTCAACTAAGCCATTGGTGTTCCTTATTTTGTGTTTCTCTCTCTTTCTGTGTCGTGTGGATGTTTGTTTTGGGGTGTTAGGCTTTTATATTAAACCTTTACATTACATTTTTTTTCTTTTTTACGAGATTTTCTTTTGGAAAAGGAAAGAAACTGCTTTCCTGTTATGTGTGTTTCTTACCATTCACCTTGTTTGAACTGCTTAGGTAAGATGATTTTGTAACTTTTATGTCATCCATTGCAATCACGATAATAAAATGGTAAGTCTTAACAATTTATTTTATTCTATTATTTGCAGTTTGCCACACTGATATATTTGTACCAAAATTGAGGTTTGGTCCAACGCCTTTCGAATGTGCAACCAACCCAAGCGCTGAGCTTTTTGGGTTGCCTGCTATTGCAGGAAAGGGAGAATTGCAGGTGGTAATGCACTTTTGGAGTCGTGTATACATATATGTTATGATATTTAAATAACGTACCTTTAAAAATCCATGATGATGTTCCTCTGATGATCCACTTCTAAGAGAGATTGGAATTCTCCATACACAATGCAGGAGATAGCTGCTGGTAGAGGCTTCGTAAAATGAACTTCCAGACGAACACAGACGTGACGTATAAGGTTCCAATGCTGCACAGCGCTGGCTTCTCCATCTTGAGTAATGTCGAAAACAAAAATAGTGTATCCTTGAGGAAAGTCAAGGCGAGGAATATTGTTGCCATGATTGGAAAAGTGAACACCTGATCCACAGAATAAGGTATGATATGAGGAAACATAGAGGTTGCTTTCGAAAATTGGTTGTAATGGTTTTGAAGGTACAGGTTTTCCATGAATGTATAGAGAGAAGAAATTGATGTCAAAATGTTTGAAATGAAATGGATTTGAAGTTATTGTTCCTCTATAGGCATCATTTTGTGTAAACGCCACAATCACTCGAGTTGGTAATACTCCCATAAATAAATTATCAATTGTTTTTGAATGAAGATCCTTTGGAATGACGAATGACTTCATTTGCACTCTTGTGAGAGGATATTTGGCTGTTGTTGATTGTAGAAGCTTGTTATGTGCTAGTTTTATTGTAGGACTAACATTAATCTTTTTAATATGTAAAGCAGCGTCTAAAATATTCACTTTAGCCACAACAGACGCATCACTAGCGATGAGACAAAAGTTTGGCTTTGCAGGAATTAACTTGAGACGTAATTCTACTCCTTGGATTAACAACTTATCTTGATTAAAAATATCACAATGAAGATGTCCAAATATGTCGAATTTTGCACTTTTTTTGTTAATTCATAACGTTGTTGAAATCCTCTATTACCACTAGATTTTGCATCCATATGTCCAGCAGTATCTTGAAACCAGAATGCACATTGAGGATGAGTATTTTTAGCAGAGTCATCATAATTTAACAGTTTTTCAATGTATGATCGATATGAGTAGTAGAAAATGGATCGATCTGGAACAACCTGGAACATATGAGAACAGATGAGAACCACTCACGGGCCCCTGAGAAATTGAGCACCTTACACCGTGAGCCCATGGTCTTTTACGACCTCCATTTTAGGGGTGAATTTATTCCCTTTTATGAGCACCTTTTAGGGGGTGTATTCGTTCTCTTTTATGACCACTTTGTAGGGGGTGAACTCGTTCTCTTTTATGAGCATATTTTCCAACCCCTACGAACATCACACAGCAGAGCAGATAACACATAAGACTCGTTCTCTTTTATGAGCACATTTTTCAACCCCTTAGCATCAGACTACATAGCGCATCAGACAGAGACTACGAAACATAGCAGGGGTGAACATAACGAACATAGCAGAGAATAGGGGTGGACTCGATTACGAACACACAGCACAGCTAATAAAAGAGTATGGTATATTTTCCAACCCCTATTTGAACATAGCATGGCTTACGTGAACCCATGGTCTTTTACGACCTCCATTTTAAGGGTGTACTCGTTCTCTTTTATGAGCATATTTTCCAACCCCTACGAACACATAGCAGAGGTGTATTTGTCTTCAACCCCTTAGCATCAGACTACATAGCATAACAGAACTAGTAAAAGAGATTGGTATACTATTTGAACATAGCGCATCAGACAGAGACTACAAAACATAACAGGGGTGAACATAACGAACATAGCAGAGAATAGGGGTGAACTCGTTCCCTTTTCCAACCCCTATTTGAACATATTAGAAATTACATAAGACTACGAGGGTGTATTCCAACCCATATTTTAACATAGGAATTTATTCCCTTTTATGAGCACTTTTTAAGGGGTGAACTCGTTTCCAACCCCTATTTGAACATGACGAACATAGCAGAGAATACGGGTGGTAAACACATAGCAAGGGTATATTCGTTTTCTCCTCTATAACTTTCCTGTTTTCAAGCTCCCAGTAATGAATGACGCAAATATTGTTGTCTTTCACATACACGGTCGTAATTGAACTAATTCGAACAATAGTCTTGAACAAAACGATAATAACCATCAAGCTGATGGTAAATACACTTGTTTCACTACAATATTTGACAACTGCTCATTGCATTGCTTAAGAAGAGTTCCGTCGACCGTTTTGTACGTACCCTTTTACAGCGCAAAATTAATTGAAATCTTCCAGTTTTACGTCCCACGTCTATGCCGATGAAGCTAAAGGAGACGTTGATGATGAGTAATGAATAAAAGGGTGGAATGAAGAAAGTTGGAGCAAACGGCAGAACCCCGAGGAAACCAACGCACACGGTGTTTTTCCACAACGAAGTTCACTTGGCGGGGGCTGGGATCGATGCTGGGACCCAAAGCACCAGAGGTGAACGCTCTTCCACTGAACCACCGCGGCCCTACAGCGCGAAATAGCTATATATACTTAGTCGCTACAAAGTTTTTTCACCTGTATGTATTAACATGTGTCTTGCCAAAGATGAACTTTGCGTAAATTTCTTAGCATACTCTTGGAACATATAAGGTTTTTCACCTGTATGTATAAACTTGTGTACTACCAAATCTGAAATTTGAGTAAATCCCTTTCCACGCCCTTTGCACGAATAAGGTTTTGAATCTGTATGTATTAACGTGTGTTTCACCAAAGCTGAACGCTCTATAAATTTCTTACCACACTCTTAACATGCATAAGGTTTTACACCTGTATGTTTTAACATGTGCGTTGACAAATATGAACTTCGACTAAATTTCTTACCGCACTCTTCGCACGAATGAGGTTTTTCACCTGTATGTATTAACATGTGTATTGGCAAATATGAACAATGCCTAAATTTCTTACCGCACTCTTCGCACGAATGAGGTTTTTCACCTTTATGTATTAACATGTGTCTTGCCAAAGATGAACTTCGATTAAATGCCTCTCCGCACTCTTCGCACGAATGAGGTTTTTCACCTTTATGTATTAACACGTGTCTTGCCAAAGATGAACTTCGATTAAATGCCTCTCCGCACTCTTCGCTCGAATGAGGTTTTTCACCTGTATGTATTAACGTGTGTTTTGCCAAAGATGAACGATGCCTAAATTTCTTACCGCACTCTTCGCACGAATGAGGTTTTTCGCCTTTATGTATTAACATGTGTTTTGCCAAAGATGAAGTTTCAGTAAATCCCTTCCCACACTCTTTGCACGAATAAGGTTTTTCACCTGTATGTATTAACATGTGTCTTGCCAAACGTGAACGAAGCCTAAATTTCTTATCACACTCTTGGCATTTATAAGGTTTTTCACCTGTATGTATTAACACGTGTCTTGCCAAATATGAAATTTGAGTAAATCCCTTCCCACACTCTTTGCACGAATGAGGTTTTAAATCTGTATGTATTAACGTGTGTTTTACCAAAGCTGAACGCTCTATAAATTTCTTATCACACTCTTGGCATGTATAAGGTTTTTCACCTGTATGTATTAACACGTGTCTTGCAAAATATGAACTTCGAGTAAATTTCTTACCGCACTCTTCGCACGAATGAGGTTTTTCACCTGTATGCATTAACATGTGTTTTGCCAAAGATGAACAATGCCTAAATTTCTTACCGCACTCTTCGCACGAAAGAGGGTTTTCACCTGTTTGTGTTATTGTTGCCGAATGTTCTCTAACGTATCCTTTGTAAAATTCGTACGAAGTATGCGATTTCTCAGCTGAATGAAGAATTATATCTTTTCGTATATTAAATGCATTCGGCTTTTTGGAGACAGTAAGTCTATGGAATCTGTAACGAATTCAATAAATAAGCAAATGGAGATAAATAATAAGAAACGACAAAAAATACCTAGCGCTTGCATGTAAAATACAGGAACAATAGGAAAATACTAGTTTTTTATTTTACTTATTATTAGATCTTAATTTTCAGGTTATTAGGCAACCATGAGTTATATTTCGTGATAAACTGAAGTATGATACTATTCTGGTGTTACATGAAAAGCTGTAGAAATATGGAACCGAGAACAATCGGGGAGTTTTTCTATTTCTATTCTGCAAAGAGAATATCCTTCCTTTTTTTTATCTCAAATCGTTCCTACTTTTTTATGTATAATATCAGAAAGATACTATAGAAAGAGGATTCATTAGTATAAGGGATAATTGAAGTACGAAGTCACTGAAGTTATTTATGTATTATATCAAAAATTATTATGCTAGAAAATTCAGTAATTGCGAGAACTTGTTGCAATTACAACAAGCAGAAAGCCTTAATATAATGACAAAGAAAGGCTATAATGATTTTTAAAATTTTGCACAAAGTACGTCATTTTTAATATTCTCGGAATGCATTTAAATATAACAATTCTTGACCTTCACCGTCAAAGGGAATAACTGAAAAAATCGAGTTATGTAATCTCACGTTTTGGTTCATTTTGCAATGAACATTTAACGGTAAATAGACTTTTTTCATGTCAGTAAGTTGCAGAGATATAGGGGTGTACTGAATTGGGTAAGTCAGAATCCGTTAATTATGTTTTTGGTATAAATAGGTAACCCAAACTAATTCCCTTCTAGTCACAGGTAAAGGAAAAATAATCAGAAAATGACCTTTGTCAAAAAAATGTCAAGCTTGTTTTCTTCATAACTCGCGACTACAATATTGTAGCCGGCATTCCTTTGATTTTTTAAAAAAAAGTAGTTTTTCAATACTCTCACAGTAAACAATATGATTTCTTTATCATTTTGTCGGATGTAAATTACACACATACAATATAAGATGGAAATAGTACCAGTATTTCAGGTTTTATTTTATTTTAGTTGTTACTCATTCTGGAAGAGCGTTCCCTTTCCATAAGCAGCCGTCAGCGGCTTCCGAAGCTCATTAATTGCTCTTAAATCAAAATTGGAAAAACAGTGCTAATTTAAATTTTAACTGAGCAAGCCTCGTATGTAAAAGGATGTTCTCAGAACTGTTCTCTCATTATTATTATTATTATTATTATTATTATTATTATTATTATTATTATTGTTACCACAATGGAAAGAAAAAGTAATATTGTCGAAGGTATTCATAGGAACAGAAAGGATATACAATATGTCAGATGTTTCTTAGGTTTATACATGAACGCAATAATATAATGTTTAAGGATTTACAGATAAAATTATTTTATCACCGGTTGGGTGATTTCTTAGAAAAAATTCCGAAAGCAAGAAACTCCAATTCGAACTACCTCGGTTTAAATCCCTTCCTGGTAATTGTTACTTTTTCTATATGACAAGGCAATGTTTGTCTAATTGGTATTGTAATTCTGTTATTCCTTTATTATTATTATTATTATTTTATTACCAGAGAAGGAAAAGTGACATAGGAACAGAAAATATATATAGTATGTCAGATGTTTTGACGTTCACACATGAACGCAATAATATTACGTTTATTGATTTACAGATAGAGTTATCATTTTATCACAACAAGAAATGGAATATAAATATTTGTTAGCTGACAACACTAATACATTGTGTTTCGCCCTTCTTCTAGGTAGAAAAGTGAGGTGACATCTCAAATAGGATCATTACCATGATTAGTGTTGTAAGTTCGATCACTGTTTGTCAGTAGCGTAGCGTTTACTTTCGCAATGGGTAGACAGCACAGGCGCACCCACGGGGGAGGGGTTCAACTGGGTCCCGACATCCCCAAAACTTCCTAAGTCAATATACTTTTATTCACTTTCTTAATAAAACTATACTTGTTTAGCAGAGAAATGATTGATGTAGCATGAAAATTACATATCATCTGTACTATTTCTCTTATAAAAACAAATATAGATGAAGGTAAAAACAAATTTTCTGAAAATATAGATGAAGGTACTTTACAATTACTTGTCTTGTCGAGTGCAGAATAATATCCGTTCAATGCTACATAGACGTAGTGGCTTGGATCCCCCCCAAACCCTGGACCCCTCCAGTTAGGAATTGTCTGCTGGGCAGACCTTTTGGTCAGTCTCGGACCTGTGAAACACTTTCTAGACAAATGTAGAGTTAGGCTGTAGGTGGCATTTTATTATTATTTTTTTTTGGTCAAAAATAATGGGGGCAATGGTCCCATGCTCCCATAGCTCCACCCATGCCCCCGGCCCTCCCAACAAAAAAGAAAATTGGGTGCGTGCCTGGTAGATATTATTATTTCTTCTCGAGTTCGGAACCAAGATTAATTTGTAGGGCCATGTCTCATACAGCCTCGGTGCTGGAAAGGAATATGAAACTCCTGACCAAATTTCGCTACAAACTGATTTTTGCGAGGTTGCACTAGGTATATAACATATGGAGACTTAATTTTCATCAACAAAACCCTTAACGATTAAATCAAACAAGCATACTGACATTAATTCATTCTGAAGAATCTGTGTATAGACAGTACATTGGATACCTTAAATTGAATTATTAATTTATTACCTATGTATAATCTTACTTGCTTAGTCTTTGTAAAGTGTGATCAACGATTCAAAAAGTAAGTTCAGAAATTGGCTATTTTTTAAACTTGATACTAATTTTCATACGACAGCTTAGCATGCCATTTAATAACAACTGGTGCTATAAATCTATATCTAATCATTTAGTTTCCAAATAATACATAATTAACACACATATCCAAATTCACATAAAGTTAGCTAACGATTTTAAAAGCAACAATAGAACAGCAGACTATAAAACATCTTGCGCTCGCTTTTGCTTTCGCAGTGTTGACACACTCTGATATTGCGATTAAACAGAAGCCGAAGCTAGATCATGGAAGATTTACATGAGTTACTAGTATTCATAAAACTTTCAGCAATTGTTCCGATAGTTATTAATTTAGTTTTTTTCTTCTACTTATTGAAATTTTCTTTGAAATATGATTGAATATCTAAAAAGAAGAGGAAAAAGTTTGTTGGATTTACGATAGTACAATGGCGCTGAGTGTGGTATCACTGCAGCTGAAACATGTCTCATTGCCAGGTTCTTTCAGCGAGCGAGAACCCCACACAGCCACATGCGCGCGCAACTTTCAAGTAGGAGCTCCACTGACTTATTCAGCCGCGTTGAGACAGATTTCTTGATGTCTCTCTGTGGCCTGTTTGATGGAGACAGAACTTTAATTCCCCAGTTTTGAAAAATAAAATTATTTACAAATTTGATTCTATCACTATTGCTATTAACCAAGCTATCACGGACCCTATTATTTCTATATTTTTCTACAACATGAAATCTATAGTAATTCTTATTAATTAAGAAATTCTAAAACTATGTTCTTTTAATTTAAAAGGGTAGACAGTGTCTCAGTGTCTCATAGCACTCTACGCTACTGCTGTTTGTAATTAATGCACAGGTAGGAACAATTTCTAGGAACTCATTTTTTGCCCATACTACAGCAGTAAGGACGTGTTTATCCCTGATGTATTCATCACTTCATGCCCAAAAATGTCACGTTCTCAGACAGTACGAATCAACCTTGATACGGATGACGTAATTTTGTGTTGTTGGCATTTCGCCTGTGAAGGAAGTCGTCTCAACTCTAAGACCCAAAGACATTCAATACTTTTTTCATATAAATATATATCAGAATTATCAATATTGCAAATTATAAAAAAAATAATGAATTTTCTCAGCGAGATTTTGGCCCGCGACCGTTACGGTCTGGTTTACTACTACTTTCCATATATACAGGGAGTTTCAATACAGCACCTTCATCGTTTGGGCGTTGAATCCTGACACCAAGGGAAGAGAAAAGGTATAGACCAAGCTGGGTGCACAAATGCTTCCCTTCGGAGTTAAAGGCTGCAGAAAACATGAAAAAATGCAATTTAAAACCTATACCGTAGTCGGGTCAAGATTGTACTTTGGAACTAGTATGTGCCCTATTCAAATATCCATGTTTCAGAATCCTGCGGTAGTACTGTTTCAGAATCGTGCGCAACAATTTTTATAGAGGTAGTTGGTGAGTCCTTTAAATTTTATGCCCGTAGCCAAACTCCCTCTATAAAAATTGTTTCGTGAGTACCTGAGGTTTATGAAACATGGATTCTTGAATAGGGCACATACTAGTTCCTAAGTAAAGTTTTGATCCGACTACGCTAGATCTCATAGTTTTAGAGCTATAGGCTTTAAAATTCACATTTTCATGGTTTCGGCAGCTTATAATTCCGAAAGGAAGTATTTGTGCACCCAGATTGGTATATACATTTTCTTTGCCCTCAGTGTCAGGATCCAACGCCCGAAAGATGAAGCTGTTGTTTTGAAACACTCTTAATATATGGAAAGTAGTAGTAAGCTCTGTATATACGGAAAGTAATAGTTAGTGCAACTGGGTCAGCAAAATATTAGTGACGTAATAGGTCAATGAGCAATGCCCTTGTCGCAGGATCAATGACCAAGGGTTACCTAGGACCACCTACTCAAAATTTGGCAACCGTACCTTGGTCCATCCCTAAATTTTGCCAGCGGTACATAGAACTACTACCTTAGATATTAAAAATTGCCAAATCTGAAAATTTGTTATGGTAGGATAGGAGCCAGGTATATACGCTTATAAGTTTCAGGGGTCCATCTGTTACCATTTCGTGGGTAGAAAATGCCAAATATTGAAATTTCGGAAGTGTTTGACTTAGTTTATTGCCTTTCATGATGTCTTATTGCCTTACATCGTTATATGGGCGTGTACAGGGGTCCATTCTCTTTCATAAGACGTATGTATATTGATGAACTCCTTCAAAATGTTGGGAAGGGTACATTGATCCAGCCCTTACATTTCCATCTCGTTCCCTTTTACGGTTAAAAAGTAGCCAAAAAAATAGTGAGACTACGTATTCAGTTAATGACACAATTTATTCCCTTTGATGAAGTCTTATTACCTTATATGGTTATATGAGCGTGTACAGGGAACCATTTTCTTTCATCAGACACAGGTACATTAGTGCACCACTTTGAATATTTATGGAG
The DNA here is from genome assembly GCF_964235325.1 of Thermobia domestica. NCBI lineage: Eukaryota > Metazoa > Arthropoda > Insecta > Zygentoma > Lepismatidae > Thermobia > Thermobia domestica. Next base: position 1,527,518 of record NC_137470.1, on the reverse strand, counting down.
GGGACACTGACCCATGTCTTATATTTTAGAAAATGTCCAATTTAAAAATACAGTATAATACTATAGTGCCTTACTAAATATCACTATAAATTTTGGTACTTTTTCTCGATCCCTTTCACGGGTAAAAATGCTATAAATGTAAATTTCTGAAGTTACTGATCCAATTTATTCCTTTTGATAAGGATTTAGCGCAGTATAAGGATATGTACAGGGAGGGGTTCATTTCCTTTCATTTACAAGTATACTTTGACGCTTCCTTTTTAAATGTTGTTTGGGTACAAAAGACCATTTCCTAAATTTGGGAATTAAAAAATGAAAAAAAAATCGGTGAAGGTTCTCTAGGATCCATTCTAAATTATGGTGTATGCCTTGTTCCCATTTGTGAATAAAAAATGAGTAAATATTCCAATTTCGAAGGATATTGACATATTTTATCTTCTTTGAAACGGCTTTGTTATCTTATATAATTATATGAATGGGTACAGGGTTTATTACTTTTCATAAGACATAGGTATATTTGTGCATCAATCTTAAATGTTGGAAGGGGTACATTTCTTCATCATTAAATTCTGGGAATTGTCAAACCAATAATTTGTTATTGTTCTTAGAATATGAATATGCATCATAGTAGAAAATTGGGTGGTTTAGTTTATCCCATTCTTAGGGTTACTAATTGTCAAATATTATTATGGTCACATGGTCATTTATATTCTTTGATGGGACTTTACTATCTTATATGGTTACATAGGGGCCCGCGACTTTCGTACATTGATACGTTCCTCTTAAACCTTTGGGAGGGGTACTTAGAATCACTCTGCTTAAATTTGAGAATTGTCAAATTGAAATTACTTAATATACATTTCTGAACATCTATTGGTTTTCATTATTCCCGCCTTTGGGTAAATAAATACCAAAATATAAACGTAAGCAATACGTGGTAACACGGGAAGGTGTTCGATTTATGTTATTAATTTGATAAGGTTTAACACGTTTAAGGGATATATGGTAGTATAGAGCGATTCATTTCCTTTTATAGGGCATGTACATTTTAATGCTACTTTTCAAATTTTGTTGCGGTATATAGGAACACTTCTTAAGTTTCGGAGTTACCAAATAATAAATTTCGGTAAACTTGCTAGATCATAGTTCGTTTTGCATATTTCCTTCTAAGGCAAACACTTGCCACAGGTTATTGACTTAACTGATGTTCTTAGATGAGACTTTCCTTCAACATAATTATATGCTTAAGTAAGTGGTTAACTCAAGACTTAACCATATTGATACATTTTGGAAGTTATGTAAGATTATTCATAAAATTTAGGAATTGTGGTAAACAAAATTCTAGTATGAGGCAGGAAGTTTGAATGATACTTAATGTTCAGCATTCGATTGATATGAAACAATACTTTGAACTTTAGTGAAAACTCGTAGTCTAAGATCATTGGTGGAAAGTTATCTTTACTGAATTCTGATTGGCTGATTTTTACCTGGAGCTTTTTAAATTATAGACCTGAAAATTAATAGGTAATGCAATCTGATTGGCTGATCACTATCTTTCATGAAATCTGATTGGTTGATCACTTTAAAATGTTTGCTCCATTCATTTTATCGATTACTATTTAAATGTTTATTTGAAAATCTTGGTTTCAAAAGTTTTAGTTATTTTTGGTGTATTTTATTTGAAAATTTCGTTTTAAACTTTTTGTTTTTAAGACCTTTCAAGATTTTCTTTGTAAATTCTTAGTTTCGAAATTTTTGCTTTAAAAAATTCTAGTTTCAAAAACTTTGTTTCAAAATTCTTATGTTCAAATTTTTATTTTTTAATTTGAAATTTTTTTACGAGAAATAGTTTCAAAATTTTTGTTTCAAATTTTTTCGTTTCAAACTTTTGTTTGAGAGTTTTCTGTTTGAGAATCTTTAGTTTCAAAATTTAAATTTGATAATTTTTAATTTCAAAATTTTGTTTTGAATTTTTTTAGTTCGAAAATTTTGTTTCGAACGTTTTTTTTTTAATTTGAATTTCTTTAAGTTTGCAAATTATTATACTTACTGGTAAGGAGCCGTTTTGAAAAGGGCCGGAACTGTTTAGAACTCAAAGATCTGGCAACACTGCTTCATCATGATCCAATAGCACACGTGAGAACATGTTAATGCAACATCATCAGTTCTGCATCACATCCGTCTATATATAAATACGATCGACATAGTACTCATGATAACGTCATCATGGCTACTTCTCTATAGTGTCTACAGTGTCTACTTCTTTACAAACACATGTGATTTGATGAATTAATTTACCAAGATTACTGAATTACAGCAGAATATACCTTATAGAATGTAATAGCCAAATAATTCCTACAAAGTTTGGATTAAGAATCGTAGTGAAGCATGAAAATGATAAGAATATTATTTTACCAGCCAGATATTTACTCATGGAAGCATGAAAACAAGAACTATTGCGCTTCTTAAGAACTGAATCCGTAACTTTATCTTTCAAAGGATTCTTGGACCAGAGTCATCAATTTGAATTTAGTACACAGCGTAATCTTTCTGTTTAGTAGATCTGGTTTGGTCAGCAAATTACATGTCAGCATGACGGCAGCAATGATAAAATCATCAACTCCAATTTATCACTCAATGGGATTTGTGAATTTAGTTTGGTATTCTTACGTCAGCAAATTCTATTTCAATGACGTGACAGCATGTAAGCAATAACACTAAAATAAATCGTCTCAACAATATCAAGCTCCTTTATTTGGTATGGATGTATGTAGTTAACCAGTGCAGTGTAATAAAATTATCAACTTCATTGATTTGAATTCTTCATTTCAAGTGCAACCTAAAGGAAAAATATCACGCTTTATTATGTACTATTGCATCATGATAAACCATTGTTGCCAGCCCCTTGTTCTAGACAGTTCAAGTTGTTTTAGAAAAGGTTCTTTACTAATGAGTGCAATAATTTGTTAACTGAAAAAATGTCAAACTAAAAACTTTGAAAAAAAATTTCCAAACAAAAAATCAAAAGAAAATACTCAAATTAAATATTTTCAAAACAAAATTTTGAATCTAATTTTTTTCAAAAAATAATTTCAAAAAGAAAATTTCGAAAATAAAAAAAATTAAAAATTTCAAAATTTTCAAAAAAAATGAAACGAAAATTTCGTAACTAAAAATTATCGAAACAAACTATTCAAATAAAAATATCGAAATTGAAAATTTGGAAAGAAAATTTTGAAACGAATGGTTTTCACACTAATTTTTCAAACAAAAATTTCAAAAACATAATTTTCAACTAAAATACAACAAAAATAACTAAAACTTTTGAAATAAATATTTAAACAGCAATCGATAAAACCTTAAGCAAAACTGTGTGCACCAAAAATTTTAAAGTGATCATCCAATCACATTCCACCTAAAAATGTGATCAGGCAATCAGGTAGCATCAACAGTGATTTTGTCTGTGACTAACCAATCGGATTGCATCACTTTAGACAGTGAGTTGTAAGTAAAGTTCAAAGTGTTGTTTCACATCAGGTATCATATGTAAATATTGGCTATAGACTATGAGACATAACTACAACTATTAAGATTCAAACTGTAAAATTGTTTATGTTACGTATCAGATTTCAAATCCATAATTTAAAGCTCGAGCAAAAAATCAACCAATCAGATTTCAATGAATATAACTTTCCACCAATTATCTTAGACTATGAGTTGTGACTAAAGTTCAAAGTATTCTTTCATATCAATCGCTTAATGGACATTAAGCACATCATTCAAATTTCGCGCATGATACTAAATTTTTGTTTATCACAATTACCAAATTTAAAGAATGGTGTTACGTACCTTTTCATATTGCACCAACATACTTCAGTATAAGAATTAACCACGTATTTAACCATATGTTCTAGATAAGTCTCATGTAATAACATCAAATAGGTGAATAACCTCCAGCAATTGTTTACCTTAGAAGGAAATAAGCAGAACCAGGTAGGGTCTACAAACGTGTTATTAGGTAACTCCCAACCTTAAGAACTGTTCTTGTGTACCGCAACAAATTTTGAAAAGGAGCGTTAAAGTGTACACATAATATAAAAGGAAATGAATCATTGTATACTGCATATATTCATATAACGTGTTAAATCTCATCAAGGACAATAACATGATTCAAACACCTTCCAGGTGGTAACAACGTATTGCTTAGTTCTATATTTTTGAGTTTCCTTTATGCATAGGCGGGAAAAATCAGTCAATAAAAAGTACAGAAATGAATATTACGTAATTCCATTTTGACAATTCTCAAATTTAGGTACAGCGATCCTAAGTACTCCTCCCAAAGTTTAAGAGGAACACATCAATGTACCAATGCCATGGACCCCTATATAACCATACTCCCATTAAAGAAGATAAATGACCATGTAACCATACTAATATTTGACAATTATTTACTTGAAGAATGGGATAAACTGAACCACCCGTTTTCTACAACGATACATATTCATAGTCTAAGAACAATTACAAATTATTTGTTTGACAATTCCCAAAATTTAATGAAGGAATATACCCCTCCCAGAATTTAAAATTGGTGCACAAATATACTTATGTCTCATGAAATGTGATAAATAACGTACTCATTCATTTCATCACAGAAGATGATAAAGTCGTATCCATAAACATAAAATAGGTCAATAACATTCGAAATTTGAATATTTCACCATTTTATACCCTTAAAAGGGAACAAGACTAACACAAAAATTTACAAAGTTCCCAGAGAGCGTTTACCGAATTTTGCTATTTGGTACATTCCAAATTTAAGAAATGGTCCTATTTATCTCAAAAGAATTTAAAAATAGAGCATCAAAGTATGTATGTACTATAAAGGAAATAAACCCCAGTACATATTTATATAACGTGTTAAATACTTATCAAAGGGAATAAATTTAGTCAATAACTTCCGAAATTTACACTTTTGACAATTTTCTACCCATCAAGGGGAACTAAATAATTCACTGAAAATTATAATGATACTTATTAGGTCCCTATATTATTATATCAAATGTTTAAAATTTAAAGGGCTGGCCAATGTACTCTCTTAACCCTTATCCGGGCAAGACATTTTTGTAACGTAAACGGGCAACCGGGGCCTGTGAGGCCCAGTATATATTTTAAGTGCAGAATACACAAAATCAATGCCTATTGTCACTTACTGTTTAGACTAATCTAGAATGTACCGGTATATATTTTGGCAAGTTGCAAAACTTCGTGTCACGCTTTTGTAAGCCGCCAAGCAGAATAGCAAATCCGGTCCAGACATTTTTGTAACGTAAACGGGCAACCGGGGCCTGTCAGGCCCAGTATATATTTTAAGTGCAGAACACTCAAAATTCAATGTCTGTTGCCGCATACTGTTCCGACTAAAGGTTACAATAGTCACGTGTTCAATATATAATTATGTCACAATTTGATCTAATATTTGACAGGAATTTCACTAAAGTTGTATGGGGCCTCCTAGGCCCCGGTTGCCCGGTTACGTCAGGAAAAGATTTTCAAATTAAAAAAAAAAACATTAGCTTTACCAACTCGATATGTTCATGATTTTAACTTCGATGAAAGATAGAAGAATTCAGTGTTTTATGTCTTCGAAATATGTATGGTTATTAAGAAATTTTAGAAAAATGAAGCTACTGGGCCTGGGAGGCCCCGGTTGCCCGGATAAGGGTTAAACTTTCAAGGGGGTGGACCAATGCACCTATATCTTATGAAAGAGAATAGACTTCTGTACACGTCCATACAATATATTAAATTTTCATCAAAGGGAAGAACTGGTTCAATAATCGAAAATGTGGTTGTACTAATAGTTGGCAATTTTTAACTGTAAAAGGGAACGAAATGGATCACCCAAATTTATAGTGACATATATTGATATCATATACTATTATACTTATTTTTTTAATTCGGCAATTTCCAGAATTTTAAGGGTGGGCCTATGTATCCCTCCCAAATTTTCAAAGGGGTGCACCAATATACCTACGTCTTGTAAAAGAGAATGGGCCCATGTACCTGCCTATATAATTATGTAAAGAAATAAGGCCTCATCAAAGGGAATACATTGGTTCAATAGCCTGCGAAGTCCAAAGTTTTGGTAATTTTCGAACCATAAAGGGGAACGAGATTGACATACAAAACTTATTGAAGTACGCACCATACCATACTAAACTTTAAGATTTGGCAATTTCGAAAATTTAAGAGAGGATTGTCTTATTTCATTCTGCCAAAATTTTTGGAGTGGGCCAAGGTATCCCTTCCAAAATACAGAGGGGAGATTCCTAGGTACCCCTAGGTCACTGACCCCGGGTTAAGGTCATTAACCTTTGATCTAACAAGCCACAAAAAATTTGCTGACTCGACTGCATATACAGGGAGTATACATAGTAAAGGTCACACTTAGTACACCTCACATGTGAAATATCTCATTGGAATGGCGGCTTTAGGAGGCGTGACAGCCATTTCAAGATATAAACAAGACACGTTCCGAAACACAAGAAACGGACAAAATAATAAGTTATTATATAATTGTTTTGAGATGTAATATAAGTAACTTTAAAAGGCATCTGAATCCGACTCTGGCCGAAAATATTCCCAATTCAAAATGGCGTACAGATTTAGAGAGAAACAAGTTATGAATTGAAAATTAGGTACGTAGAGATACCAAAAATGCTAAATTCAAAATGGCCGATCCAAGATACCGGGAAAAGTGCAAAATACTGCTTTAGAACTGAAAGAGATTAGGTAGAGATTTTCGTGGTCTCGCAATATAAATCCAATGTTAAATTGGAAAATACAGTATGAAAGATTCAATATGGCGGACAAACGGGACAAAAATATTACCGAAAAGACATATGTGATCATTACACATGTAGTAGAATAATACGTGCAGTACATAAGGGAGCAAGTAAGGGCAGGTGATTTACAAAGAACAGGGAGCATGTTTGCTACATAATATTGCCGAAATGGAGGCATAGAAGTGTTTGGCACACATGGAAGTACTGTGATGCTAACGGATTGCAATCATAGACGATGATTATTTTACTGCTAACTCCCTCCTCCTCCCTGAAGAAATACTCGCAAATCAGTGTATGTTACATACCCTTCGAAAGGTTGCTACTAGTACGCTTCCTACGCTCCGTGTTCTTATGTATTTTGTCGTAAAACCTAGTAACCCCTCTTTCCTTGACCTCTAATATTATCATTAGCCATTCTAAACTCTTACTTTCATCTTCTTACACGGATGTTACGTACAGCCAACCACAAAAATATAAGTAGTAGTCCCCGACGTATGGCTAGCCGAGTCAGCAAAAATTTCTCGATTCTGATTGGCTGAGAGAGGTCACGTGACGTTAGGCCCCGCCCACGCGGGAAATTCAAATTTTCAGGTCACGTGGTATGAAGTCATGAGTCACCCTGCGGGGAAATCCCTCATTCTCTTTTATGACCGGGATTTTTGAAATTTGTTCCCTTTTACGGGTAAGATGTGTGTTTTGATTGGTTGACAGCTGTCACATGATCTTAGACCCTGCGATATTTGAAAATTCGTTCCCTTTTACGGGTAAGATGAGTGTTTATGATTGGCTGATAGAGGTTACATGATCTTAGACCCGCTACACGGTGAACAGGTCACATGGTATGACGTCATGTTTTACCCTTGCGGGGAAATCCATTACTAATTCGTTTCCTTTTACGGGTAAGATGAGTGCTTTGGTACCTTGATTCTGATTGGATGATAGAGATCACGTGATTTTAGATCCTAGGATTTTTGAAATTAGGGTGTCCTTTCTGATGTATACTTTGGTATCTCGATTCTGATTGGTTGATAGAGGTCACATGATTTTAGACCCACCACACGGTGAACAGATTACATGGGAATACCCCTCACTCATTTGTTTCCTTTTACAGGTAAGATGAATGTTTTGGTACATCAATTTTGATTGGTTGATAGAAGTCACATGATCTTAGCACCCCCACAGCCCATGAGTGAAATATAGAGCGATATGTCGGTGATCACCCTAGACCTGTATTTTAGAATTTTGTTCCCTTTTATGGTTATCCTTAAAGTTCCCATGGAGGGTTCAACCTCCTCCTTAAATAACCCTTTTTTGGTATCATGATATTGTACTGAAGTTTACATTAAATATTATCGTTCTCTTTGACAGATAAGATGCTTACCAGCTTTCTTACCTTGATGGAGATCTTGTCCTTGAATTAGTAGCCTATGTCTCTGGAAGTAACAATGGTGAAAGAGAGGTGTCGCTTGTAGATTTCTTATAACACATTGTTGTGAGTTTAAGCGATTTTTTAAACGCTCAGTAAGCGCTTCATTAATGGAAACAGTGTTGCCAGATTTTTTCTACCTAAACTGCTCCGATTCTTTTCGAAACGGTTCCGCAGAGTACAAGAAATTTTAAACTAAAAATTTTTTCGAACTAAAAAAATTTCAAAACTAAAAAAATTTAAACAAAAATTTTCGGACTAAAAATTTTGAAACAAAAAAGTTTCAAACAAAAAATTTTCGAACCCAAAAAAAATTTCGAACTAAAAAAATTGAAACAAAATTTTGTCGAACTAAAACATTTTTTTAAAAAACAAAAGTTTCGAACTAAAGATGTAAATCACATCTAAAAATTTTCAAATCAAACTTTTTATCGAACTAAACTTTTAAAATTTTCGAACTAGAAATTTAAACCAAGTTTAAGAAAAAATCCTAAGAAATGTTTCTCCAGGAATCGAACTCAGGTCTTTCAAACCAAAGATGTGTATGCTAACCGCTTAAATGAATTCGGTTTTAATCGATCTTGGTGGGTTTCGAACCATGGTCCTTGAAAAGGATACACATATACTTTAAGAAAATAAATCTGACAGTGTAACGCTTCTCAAATCAAACTTTTTATCGAACTAAACTTTTAAAATTTTCGAACTAGAAATTTAAACCAAGTTTTAGAAAAATCCTAAGAAATGTTTCTCCAGGAATCGAACTCAGGTCTTTCAAACCAAAGATGTGTATGCTAACCGCTTAAATGAATTCGGTTTTAATCATGCTTGGTGGGTTTCGAACCATGGTCCTTGAAAAGGATACACATATACTTTAAGAAAATAAATCTGACAGTGTAACGCTTCTCAAATCAAACTTTTTATCGAACTAAACTTTTAAAATTTTCGAACTAGAAATTGAAACCAAGTTTTAGAAAAATCCTAAGAAATGTTTCTCCAGGAATCGAACTCAGGTCTTTCAAACCAAAGATGTGTATGCTAACCGCTTAAATGAATTCGGTTTTAATCATGCTTGGTGGGTTTCGAACCATGGTCCTTGAAAAGGATACACATATACTTTAAGAAAATAAATCTGACAGTGTAACGTGGATTAAAATAAAATGCTGATAGACTTCTTTGTGTGACGACATAGAAGCACATATGATTGAAAATGCAAACGTCAGCGGATCGCATTACTTTTGTTGTACTACGAACATGTCAGCATGATTCATGAAAAAAGCAAACATTGACATTCTCGTATGGAATATGAGGAAAATGAAATGTCGTCACAGTTACGACAAGTAGTGACATGTAGAAAGCATTTGGGATCGGAATTGCGATACTATTGAGAAACGTGAATGACGTCACGATCGATTGTTACACATCGTTTTGGTTCGTGATTCATGACAAGAGCAGCGAGCGTTTTGATTGGTTCGTTATGACATCATTTTATAAATTTCCTCGTTTCTGATTGGCTGACGGTGACGTCGTTTTCGCAGCGACCTAAATAAAAATCTAAATTTCATTTTTCAAATCTTATACCGCTCTCAACTATTGTGTGAGAAGATCTGTTCTTGAAAAGTGTCTTCATTTAAGAAGCTTTACTGCACCGACTTTTTGTTCATTGAATTTGAGGTAAGTTCAGTGAGATTTTATTTGTCACACAAGATTCGAAAATCATTTTTATTTTATATTTGTGGGCGGATCACGAATACACTGTTTTACTTTTAGTACGAAATATTTAGACTATGAAGAAATTAGTGGAATGGGAAAGTGGGAGTACGAATCAGGATCCCCACACATTAAAACTAAGCACGATAAATGATATGGTTTAGCGTCCCTTTAGCGAGCACCCGTCGGGAATTGAACCATGGCTAAAAATGTGTGTGCTTAGTTTTGAAAAGAATACATTACAAAATTTCAGAAACTATGCCTGAGAACAATATGGTTCGATTCCCATTGAAAGCATTAGCGTCCCTTCAGCTTAATGTGATATTCGAGCAACCGCCCGAGATTGAACCAGGACAAGAGGTGTGTACGTCAATCATTTAGCTTAGTTTTGAAAAGAATGTATGATAACGCATGAGAATATTAAATTTCAGAAAAGGCTTGACAACGCTCCGATGTGGAAAGCAAACCCCACCGAGGATTGAACCAGGACCTTCCACGTTAGAAGCATGTACGCTAACCACTTAGCCACGAGTGCATGAATATGTGGTTAAAAGATTTACGCTATACAGATTTTGTTTTGACAATTACGTATGTGTAACGTTAATGTTCGGTGAATCTCTTCAACTTGCAAACGCATCATTTAAAGGTCGTTGTGAGTAGAAAAAAAATGCTTACGCGTATTTTATCACATCTCAGCACTGTTGAAACATTCATTCATGCATTCTTTTTTTATCACTATAGAAAGGCAGGTCAGTTACATGCTGATGTAATGGTCTCGAGTTTGACAGCAATAAAACACTCATTTCAGTAACATAATTATTTTAAAAAAACTTTGATTTCTAGTACATGTGCTTTCATAATGAGATTCTGAACGTCACCGCCAGGAATCAAACTCAGGACCTTTACATGAATTGCTTAGTTAAGAATTTATCATGAATGTTATGATTTCCTGGGCTAAGCGGTTAGCATACGCGCCTTTGGCGTCGGAAGCCCGGGTTCGATTCCCGGCGGGAGCTCATGTGGTTCGGATTCCACGTTAATCAGTAGGTCCGCGTCTCATATAGCCTCGCTGCTGAAAGGGACGCTAAACTAAAAATCAAAAAATCAACTCAAATTCACGCTGCTCAATTCCTTTTTTCCCATTACATATTTGTTTTACCGTACCTGTTTGTTGGTTTTCATTTTTAACCATGGCCGAATCGGGTTTTACTGTTCGCAATGAAATCACTCGTCATTATAGACGATTTATGTACGTTTATGTATTATGAGGTGTGCACGTCAACCATTTAGCTTAGTTTTGAAAAGAATGTATGATAACGTGTGAGAATATTAAATTTCAGAAAAGGCTTGACATGCCCCGACGTGGAAAAGCAAACCCACCGAGGCTTGAACCAGGACCTTCCACGTCCGAACCATGTACGCTAACCGCTTAGTCACAATAATAATAAAAAAAATACGCTATACAGATTTTGTTTCGACAATTACGTATGTGTTACGTTAATGCTTGATGAATCTCTTCAACTTGCAAACGCATCATTTAAAGGTCGTTGTGAGTGGGGAAAAAAATGCTTACGCGTGCTTTGTCACATCTCAGTACTGATGAAACATTTATTCATGCATTCTTTTTATCACTATAGAATGGTAGGTCAGTTACATGCTGATGTAATGGTCTCGAGTTTGACAGCAATAAAACACTCATTTCAGTAACATAATTATTTTTTAAAAAAACTTTGATTTCTAGTACATGTGCTTTCATAATGAGATTCTGAACGCCACCGCCAGGAATCAAACTCAGGACCTTTACATGAATTGCTTAGTTAAGAATTTATCATGAATGTTATGATTTCCTGTTTATCAGGTGATTAAGATTTTTCTTTCTTCTTTTCTTTTGTAGTAAATTCACGCTGCTCAATTCCTTTTTTCCCCACATTACATATTTTGTTTTACCGTACCTGTTTGTTTGTTTTCATTTTTAACCATGGCCGAATCGGGTTTTACTGTTTGTAATGAAATCACTCGTCATTATAGACGATTTATGTGCGTTTATGTATTATGAGGTGTGTACGTCAACCATTTAGCTTAGTTTTGAAAAGAATGTATGATAACGCGTAAGAATATTAAATTTCAGAAAAGGCTTGACATGCCCCGACGTGGAAAAGCAAACCCACCGAGGCTTGAACCAGGACCTTCCACGTCCGAACCATGTACGCTAACCGCTTAGTCACAATAATAATAAAAAAAAAATACGCTATACAGATTTTGTTTCGACAATTACGTATGTGTTACGTTAATGCTTGATGAATCTCTTCAACTTGCAAACGCATCATTTAAAGGTCGTTGTGAGTGGGGAAAAAAAATGCTTACGCGTGCTTTGTCACATCTCAGTACTGATGAAACATTTATTCATGCATTCTTTTTATCACTATAGAATGGTAGGTCAGTTACATGCTGATGTAATGGTCTCGAGTTTGACAGCAATAAAACACTCATTTCAGTAACATAATTATTTTTTAAAAAAACTTTGATTTCTAGTACATGTGCTTTCATAATGAGATTCTGAACGCCACCGCCAGGAATCAAACTCAGGACCTTTACATGAATTGCTTAGTTAAGAATTTATCATGAATGTTATGATTTCCTGTTTATCAGGTGATTAAGATTTTTCTTTTTTCTTTTCTTTTGTAGTAAATTCACGCTGCTCAATTCCTTTTTTCCCATTACATATTTGTTTTACCGTACCTGTTTGTTTGTTTTCATTTTTAACCATGGCCGAATCGGGTTTTACTGTTCGTAATGAAATCACTCGTCATTATAGACGATTTAACATTGAAGGCAGAATGCTCGAAATTCAATTCAACGCACCGCCCGTAGGAACCGATATTATCCAATACGTGCATAACAGTTTCCAAGCAATGTTGATCCATTTATTAGCCAATGTCGACGATGAGGCGATGGTTGGTTTATCGATAATATCACCACGGAATACCAATAAACCATTTTGGGTGAGTTTTCGCCAACCCCAAAACATGACACTGGAGACGATGTGGGCCTCGTTCGAAAGAGTTTTACAAAGTAACAATGCATTTCTCCTGCACGAACCATTCACCGTGCATTTTCATCGTGTGGATATTCCACGTGGCTATGGCGGTTTGCGACAAGGAATACTACAAAATGAAGAATTGTTACGAAGCAAGCGAGGGATTGTACGTGTAAAAAATCAAGATTCAAGGTGTCTGGCGTACGCCCTTGTTATTGCTATTGGCCTGAAGGCATATAAGAATGTAGATGTGAAACGATATTGGCAATATCAACGTCAATCGAAATGTATTGTGGACGATGAAGTGGATGCGCTATGTTCAAATGCAGGAGTGAATTTGGATCATGGTGCCAGTGTAAATGAAATTCGACAATTCCAATCATACCTCAAAGAATATAAAATCACAGTCTATACCAGTTTCACAGGCCGTGACATCATGTACGAGGGGCCCAACGACGAAAATCGCACTCCCATAAATTTGATTTGTTTGGCTGGCCATTTTGACATCATTCAATCCTTAACTGCTTGTTTTGCAACCAATTTCTACTGTGAAGCGTGCCATAAAAAGTATAGTAAACGCAATGAACATGTGAAAAATTGTCCTGTAACGTGCTCCAAATGTCTACAGAGACCACTATGCGACAAGAACCAAACGCCGATATTATGCAACGACTGCAATCGTCAATTTTACATCGAAGAATGTTTTAATAATCATCGTAATATTGTATATCATCAAGGAGAACCTGTATGCAAAATGGTGAAGCAATGTACTAAATGCTACAGAGTTTATTCTTTTGTGCATACAGGACAACGCATTCATGATTGCAATGAGATCTTTTGCAATGTTTGTAAGAAGATTGTTCCGGGATCCCATCAATGTTTTATGCTTCCTGATCGACAGTGTTTGAAACCTGGTGTCCCTTCACTCATGCACGCAAAGAAAGCCTTGTTGATATTCTATGATATAGAATCTATGCAGGACACGAATATTGGCGATAATACGTATGTACACATTCCAAATTTATTGGTTGCACAACAAGTATGTTATGCATGTGTTGAAAACGCTAATATCCAGCAGTCTTGCAGTACGTGTGGTCAGCGCCAGCATATTTTCCAAGGAGAGGATCCAGTTTATGATTTTCTCCAGTACTTGCAGGAACGTCGTCCCAATATAAATAGGATTTTCTGTGTCGCGCACAACGCTAAGGGATACGATGGACATTTTATTTTAAAGGCTATGGTCGAACAATGCCAATGGAGACCTGACGTCATATTAAATGGGACCAAGATACTGAGTTTAACCTTGAATAATCTGACGTTCATTGACTCATTGAACTTCCTACCTATGGCATTAAGTAAATTGTCAAAAGCGTTCAATTTACCCGCAACCAAAGGCTACTTCCCGCATTTCTTCAACACCAAGGAGAATCAATCGTATATTGGACCACTTCCAGAAACAAAGTATTATGGTGCAGATGAAATGCCCGTCGAAGACAGGAACAAGTTCATGCAGTGGTACAACGATCATCGTAATGACACGTTTGATTTCCAAAAAGAAATTCTCAAGTATTGTATTCAAGATGTCAATGTACTGCGACAAGCATGTGTTTCGTTTATGACGTCATTTGAAACAGAAACCAAAGTGAATCCCTTCTTGGAGACGATCACGATTGCCAGTGCTTCCAATTTAGTATTCCGCCGGAATTTCCTTAAACCCAACACCATAGGAATTCTACCGGCACATGGATATCGATGGAGAAGTACCCAATCAATCGCTGCAATGCAATGGCTGGCCTACATTGAAAAAAGCGAAGGAAAACAAATCTTACATGCGGCCCGACAAAAAGAAGTGTTTATTGCGGGATTCCATGTTGATGGTTACTACCAAGATCCTGAGACGTTAGAGGAGCACGTCTACGAGCATGCCGGCTGCTTTTATCACGGGTGTAAAGTATGTTTTACTACAGGCCGTAATCAGCCCATCTACAGCAATCCAGAAGACACCATGGAATTCCGTTATGAACGAACGCAACGCAAAAATGCAAGACTGCGTGAATTGGGGTACATTGTACATGAAATGTGGGAGTGCGAATTTAATCAGTTCTTAAAACAAAATCCTGCAATGGCGACGTATCTAAAGAATCACCCGTACATGAACCGCAGACCATTAAATCCAAGAGATAGCTTTTTTGGAGGAAGGACCAATTGCGTGAAATTGTACCACCAAGTCGACGAAAAAGCGGGGGAAGTAATAAAATATTTCGATATTGTCTCGCTTTATCCTTACATCAATAAGTGTGCTAAATACCCTGTAGGCCATCCACGAATTTATCTACAGGGTGATGAAAATATACCACCAATAAATAAAGTCAATGGTCTAATCAAAATGTCGATATTACCAAGTCGCCATCTTTATCATGGTCTCCTGCCTTACCGATGTAACAAGAAACTACTCTTTCCACTGTGTGCTGCGTGTGCCGAAGAAATGAACCCAGACCCTACAGCAACGTGTACGCACAACGACCAGGAGCGATGCCTCACTGGAACATGGGTATCATATGAAATCCAGAAAGCAGTAGAATTAGGATATCAACCAGTGGAAATTTTTGAAATTTGGGACTATGACATTGAACAATATGATCCCATCACGAAAACAGGTGGCTTGTTCACGGAATATATCAATACGTTTTTGAAATCAAAAATGGAAGCGTCTGGCTGGCCTAGTTCCTGTGTCACCGAAGAAGACAAATCAAAATTCATACAAACCGTCCTGGAGCGTGAAGGTATTGCATTGGATCCGTCCAAAATTGAAAATAATCCTGCACGAAGAAGCTTATCTAAGCTTTGTCTTAACTCTCTTTGGGGAAAGCTTTGCCAGCGTACAAACTTTAGCCAGACCACAATTATTGATCGGCCGGAAGAATTTTATGAAAAACTCACTTCCCCCGACATTAAACTCCATCAAATTGTACCCATCAATGATACGATGTTGTATGCGTTCTGGGAGTACAATGAACATTTGCCTGTTCAAAACCGAAACACCAATGTCGTGTTAGGTGCATTTACAACATGTCAGGCACGTCTGGAACTGTACAAGTACCTGGAAATGTTGCAGGAACGTGTTTTATATTTCGACACGGATTCTGTAATATTTACGGAGAAGCCCGGGGAGCCAACCATTGAACCTTCAACGTACTTGGGATGCTTATCGAATGAGATGGAGTCTTATGGACCACGAGCATACATCAAGACATTTGTCAGTGGAGGACCAAAAAATTGCAGCCTAGAAATATACAATCCGGATACCAACGTCACCAGTTACATATGCAAAATTAGAGGATTTACATTAAATTACAATGCAGGACAACAATTAAATTTCAACACGCTAAAAGAAATGATTACAAATCAATGCCGTGGACAAGTCACCATCACTATCCCCCATAAGATATGCAGGACCAAAGACCATACCATCGTCACACGCAAAGAAGAAAAAATGTACAGTATCCAGTACACAAAACGTCGATTTAAAGAATTCAATTCGTATGATACGGTTAAGTACGGGTACGTTAAAAAACAGAAGATGGAACTGGAAAAAGAAGATGAAGAAGAAAAAACTGTAAACACCCAATAAGGCCGCCATTTCTTTTTTTCCTTTTCCTTTTTCCACTCCTTAACCACAAAGCAGCAACACCAAGAAGAAAATGAAGTACCCACAAGAGTTTATAAACCATCAACACAACCATCAGTGGAAGAAAATGCAGTTATCTCGTATCCAAGGAGGAACCTTGACCATAAAGGAGCAACACCTAGAAAAATGCAGTACCCAGAAAAAAGTTCGTAAACCACCATCAGTGGATGAAATGTACCTGAGGAGGGGGAAGATGAGCCTAAGCACATCCATCATTTACGAGTAAGTTTTATTTCTCTCTTATCAATATTGACTCATTTTTATTGTTTCAGAAAAAAGAAATTCTTAAAGTAATCCGTCGTTTCTTCTTTTTCTTTATAGGATACGTCTACAACATTCGAAGATGATGATACGTCCAATATATTCATTAAACTAGATCCTGTATTTATTATGTTAATAAACATGTATAAGAAGAGCACATACTTTTCGTTAAAATACAACAAGTTGAAAAAAAATATGTTTTATTATTTCTTGAAACCCTGAACACTTGTTTTCAAATCATGGTAATCTTGAAAATTTAAGGTGGAAAATATATTCAAGATTTGGTTTACATGATTTTGTTCGAAAAAATAATTAAAGAATTTTTAGTGTCCAAAATTTGATTTTTAATTTAGTTCGAAAAATTTTTAATTTGAAAATTTTCAAATGTGGTTTACATCTTTAGTACGAAACTTATTTTTAAAAATTAGTTCGAAATGTTTTTTAAAATTTTTAGTTCGAAAAATTTTGATTTGAAAATTTAGTTCGAAAGTTTTTAGTTTAAAATATTTTTTCGAAAAATTTTTAATTTTTTTTAGTTCGAATTTTTTTTGGGTTCGAAATTTTTTTAAATTCCTTTTAGTTCGAAAATTTTTTGATTTGAAAATTTAGTTCGAAAGTTTTTAGTTTAAATTTTTTAGTTCGAATTTTTTTGAAATTTTTGTTTCAAAATTTTTAGTTCGAAAATTTTTTGTTTGAAACTTTTTTGTTTCAAAATTTTTAGTTCGAAAAATTTTGTTTAAATTTTTTTAGTTTTGAAATTTTTTTAGTTCGAAAAAATTTTTAGTTTAAAATTTCTTGCACTCTGCGGAACCGTTTCGAAAAGAATCGGAGCAGTTTAGGTAGAAAAAATCTGGCAACACTGTTTCCATTAATGAAGCGCTTACTGAGCGTTTAAAAAATCGCTTAAACTCACAACAATGTGTTATAAGAAATCTACAAGCAACACCTCTCTTTCACCATTGTTACTTCCAGAGACATAGGCTACTAATTCAAGGACAAGATCTCCATCAAGGTAAGAAAGCTGGTAAGCATCTTATCTGTCAAAGAGAACGATAATATTTAATGTAAACTTCAGTACAATATCATGATACCAAAAAAGGGTTATTTAAGGAGGAGGTTGAGCCCTCCATGGGAACTTTAAGGATAACCATAAAAGGGAACAAAATTCTAAAATACAGGTCTAGGGTGATCACCGACATATCGCTCTATATTTCACTCATGGGGTGTGTGGCGGGTCTAAGAGCATGTGACCTCTGTCGGCCAATCAGCATCGAGGTACCAAAGGACTCATCTTACCCATAAAAAGGGAACGAATTTTAAAAATCCCAGGGCTTAAGATCACGTGACCTCTATCAACCAATCATAAACACTCATCTTACCCGTAAAAGGGAACGAATTTTCAAATATCGCAGGGTCTAAGATCATGTGACATTTGTCAACCAATCAGAATCACACATCTTACCCGTAAAAGGGAACAAATTTCAAAAATCCCGGTCATAAAAGAGAATGAGGGATTTCCCCGCAGGGTGACTCATGACGTCATACCACGTGACCTGAAAATTTGAATTTCCCGCGTGGGCGGGGCCTAACGTCACGTGACCTCTCTCAGCCAATCAGAATCGAGAAATTTTTGCTGACTCGGCTAGCCATACGTCGGGGACTACTACTATATATCCCCACTAAGTGCTCTAATTCCACTACCTGGGTTTCCAGATAAATAGCAGTTCTGACAACGCCTGGCCAGATGCAACCCAAATTACACGTAATATTTCTCGGCACTCACAGCAGTTGGCAGCACTGAGTCAGGTATTTATGCAAGTAAAATTGTGAGTACATGATGAACGAAACATTTCTCTATTCTGAGATGAATCTCTCTGGTTCAGAGGATGTTGCCCAATGAACACCATATGTTAACCTCAATACTGCTGTGTATGTAATCTACTATTTCAATATATACTGTATATTCAAAGAAATAAAAACATTGATCACGCATGAATCAGGTAATGCTATAAAGTAGATGAAAATATCAAATCTAGAACAACTACTGGAAATAAGTTTGTAAATCACTGTCTCCATTGACAAACCTTCTCCAACTCTCCTTATTCCAACATCTCTTTCTTTCTAGGGAAGAGAAGATCTTGCTTGTCACACTGAGTATGCATTGAAATTGAATTTAAAACATTTTAAAAAGTTTTAGACTGGCTGGAATTTGAACCCGGGTCTACGGAATAGAATTCAATGAGATGTCACCTACTGCGCCACTCAGTCTTCCACCCAAACTAATACCTACTTAAAATCGTCTCGTGGAAGAATACACACAAGATACTAATGCTTATGTGTGTGTCAAATTGACTTTCTCGAGATTTCCTTGCTTAACTCAGAAACAAATTAAATAGACGTTCCTCAATGAGGAAAATATCACGAAACGTTCTTCAAGTTGAGGCTATGCCATCCGTTCAAGGATGATCCCGATTTACATTGCAGTTCTTCTTTACCGTAACTCCTAATTTCCAAAGGAGAAAAGAAACAGAAATTATTCTTACATTCTTTAAATTGTATCAACACGCGCAGAAATATACAGTTCTGTGTTTATTTTCCATAACTTCTAGTTTATTTTCTTATATTCATATGAGAAATTTGTAGCAAATTGAACAGGTGGCACTACAGGAGTGATATCGGGCGTTCTGCTTCTGATCATGAGGCGCAATCCACTGGAGGTTTGAATTCCTCTAAAGAGCAAGGTCGGTATTTTAACTGTCGGTATTTCTGTGTTCATGTTCGTGTATTGTTTGGAATATGTCGAAAGCACATGAAGTGCCACTGGCGAAAAATACCCAGGTTCCGGTGATTTCTAAGAAAAAATTCCGAAAGCCAGAAACTCCAATTCTAACTACCTGGGTTCAAATCCCTTCCTGGTAATTATTACTTTTTCTATATGACAAGGCAATGTTTGTGTAACTGGTATTGTAATTCTGTTATTCCTTTATTATTATTATTACCACAGAAGGAAAGAAAAAGTCACATAGTCATAGGAACAGAAAATATACAGTATGTCAGGTGTTTTGACGTTTACACATGAACACAATAATATTACGTTTATGATTTTACAGATAGAATTATCATTTTAAGACAACAAGAAATGGAATATAAATATTTGTTTAGCTGATAACACTAATGCATTTTGCTCTGCCCTTCTTCTAGATAGAAAAGTGAGGTGACATCTCAAATAGGATCATTCTCATGACTAGAGTTGTAAGTTCGATCATTATTTGCAATTTATGCACAGGTAGGAACAATTTCTAGGAACTCATTTTTGGCCCATGCTATATCAGTAAGGACGTGTTTATCCTTATGCATTCATCAGTTCTTGTCCAAAAACGTCACGTTCCCAGACAGTGCGAATCAAGGTTGATCCGGATGACGTAATTTTGTGTAGTTGACATTTCACCTGTGAAGAAAGTCGTCTCAACTCTGAGACCCAGAGAAATTGAATTTTTTTCATATAAATATACACGAGAAGTATAAATATTGCAAATTATAAAAATTTCTTCAATATCCTCAGGGGTTATCGGACCCGCGACAACATTATGAAATTAACGCATAAGCCACTTCCCTAAGACATCACTGTTCTGGGAGAAGGGAAAACCTGGATGTGCAGTAAATTCAGTAGTTACGCACTTTTACGATTCCAATGTAATAATGGTGAAACTTTCTGATTTCAGTCTTGATGAAATATAAAGTATTATGAAGAAAGAATAGTCCAGGGAATTCAACTTCAAATTGACAACTAAAAGGACATACAAACAATCAAGGCCATGCATGAGAAATTGGTCTCTTGAGTGCTTGGAACTCTTCACAGGTACAATGCCGTGCCGTGACGGAAAGCGAGCGGGGCTACGGCCTCGGGCAACCAAGTAAGGGAGCGCAAAAGTCGAGAGGAAAAAGAAAAGAAAAGAAGGAAAATGTGTTAAAAGTCCTCAAAATCAAGGAAAAGCAGGGTTTACTTCTGAAAATTGTTTTATGCCAACCATGGTGGCGCTTCGCGGCTTTCGTAGCGATCTCAATCATATCTACGGGGTGCTGCCGTATGCTCTCGCCTTGGGCCCTGATTTTTCACGACTCGGCACTGGACAGATATTCATATTGACTGGAATCTGGTGTTCCAGGGCACGCGATTGTTTTCCTAAATGTTAACTAATTAAACGAACCTTCCTCAGTACTTTATGTTTCCTATTTTAACGCGTTTTACTAACTGTAACAGTTTATCCAGTAACTTTTTATAAACAGAGACAAATACAGAAACGTTAAGGACAATAAAATGACAAACATTATTCGCGCTTTCTTCCCTTGCCTGAAGTAAAACAATAAAATATGGTGAACATGCAATTTTATGTCTTCCATCTTCTGTGTGTTGTAAGATAAACGAAACCAAACAAAAGCAATATTAATACACAATACGCTCAACATCTTAGCTATTCATGATATAACTACTGCATTATCCGAATAACTCTAGTATATCTACAAATCATTTGTTATATTTTACCGAAATACGTCGTGATTTTTCCAACAACCTGATATTTTAAATATTGTTAATAAGGAATGTTCATTGATCTCATCGCTTATCAACTTACTCTCTTATGATCATCAAAGCTAGGGTATTTCCCGTAGATATAGAAAAGTGAAACGTAGTATCCAGGCTTGGTGTATCTTGCAAGTAAACAAATATAAGAAAAGAGGATAATATTTCCCTGTGGCAAACCCCCTACAATGGAATGTGTTGATCATTCAACAAAGACTTGAAACCCAATCAGAAAATTCATAAAATATAAAATATGTAGCCAAGTCTCGACTTTGCAATAATAATAATAGTAATAATAATAGAGTAATAGTAGAATTACAATATCAATTACATAAGCAATACCTTCAAATAAATAACAAATATTAAATGCCACGACGGGATTCGAACCCCGGGCGCTGTAATAGCAGTTCTCTACTTTCAGACTTAACCATCAATTCCTCATACAATTATAAGAAAAAACTAGTAGTTATGTTAGATAAACATAACACACACTATTTCGATATGTGTTGAAATAATTTAAAGAATGTGAATTAATTTCAACCATCTTTTCTTCTTTGGAAACTAGAAGGTCAAGAAGAACTTTACTGTAAATTGGGACCATGGCTGAAACCGATGACGTAGCATAACCTTGAAGAACGTTCCGTGACATGTTCCTCATTGAAAAACGTCTATGTAACATGTTTTTGGGTTGAAGAAGGAAATCTCGACTAAGTCATTGTGACACTCACATAAGCAATTCCTTACAGAGGGATAGATCGTTGAGTCTTTTTAATTTGACCGACACAGTGTTCCTTTAACCGTGCTTATTCGACGATAACCGTTTGGGATTTAAAAAAGGCGTTCAACATATAATTGTATAAGAAAATTACGCGCATCTATTTATTTATCTAAAAGTACGCGAAAATGAGAGAACTATGAAATAAAGTAAATAGATGCGCGTAATTTTAATATAAAACTATATGTTCAACACACTTCCTCTGATCCCAAACGGTTGTCGTCGAATATACACGGTTCCAGGAGCTCTCTGATTGACCAAATTAAAAAGACCTCAATAATTAATCCCTTTATATGCGACGTCACCTTTATCGCCTCCTTGGCGAAGTCGCAAGAACACACGCCTTCGGATCGTAAGGTTGTTGGCTCGCGCCCGCTTTGGGGTACTTTTCTAAGTGTTTTCATAGATTCCTTGTAATGTAAACAAATCACGCATACAAGATTTAACATATTTTGGGGGAGTAATTTTGTGGTTTATTGGCGTTTCGTCGCGTCTCTGTCGCTGGTGGTATAATTTTCACAACGGAAGTGAGACTACAGCAAATCATCACTGCAGGGCATCTAATTTTTGACAAGAGGTTTCTAGTTGCCCACCGCAATTCCACGGACGCTTTCAGCATGGAATAGCTTGAGTTTCAGGTTGTTTGCGTTATCACCCTTCCTTTTCTACCTTTCACAAAAAGAACTTCCACACAAAATAACGTAATTAACAGAAAAAAGTATATCCAAAGTAAGTTTGAGTGTTCGGTGCACACATCACGTTTTCGGAGGAGGTTTTCCCCAATATCGAGCAACCTGGATAAAACGTTGAACTCGAAAATTTGCAATATATATTACTGGCTCGTGAAAGAATATAATTATAAAGAAATACTCGAAGAGATGTATTTAATCTGTAGTTTCACATAACATTAGCCTTGATCCTAAAGCAGGACGTTAAATTTCCGCATATCTAAATGCTGCAACAGCATCCACTAATACTACTTCAAACACTCATTTTCAACAATTAACTTTGCAAATTAGATTTGAATTCTCTTGATATTGTGTTTACATAACACACTCTATTTTATTGTGAACAAAACAAGAAATGAAATCTTTGAGTTTTACGTCCCACGGTTATGCCGGTTAGGCTAAAGGAGACGGTGATGAGTAGTGATGAATGAAATTGTGGAATGAAGAAACGGGGAGGAAACGGGAGAACCCCGAGAAAACCCACGCACACGGTGTTTGTCCACCACAAAGTTCACTTGGCGGGGGCTGGGATCGAACCCGGGTCCCCAAGCACCAGAGGTGAACGCTCTACCACTGAGCCACCGCGGCCCTTGAATAAAACAAGACTCTTACAACATTGAAATGGTAAACGTGTGCAATTTGATTAAGACAGGTCACACCAAGTTTTCGCCTACGTAATTGACAGCGATGTATAAGGGTAGGGAGATAAGCGTTAGTTTCACACTCCGGCGGTCCTCAGTTCGATTCCCGTCTAGTAATTAATAAAAATTTTTATCATTTGTATTGTTGATTCTTCCAATGTAAGATAACAGAAAATATTCAATTTCTCTCGGTCTGTGTTTATACAACTTTCTTCAGTGCACTGGGAATAGAACATTAACCTACAAGATGACGTCAGCAGTATTAACCTTGATTCGTATTGTCTGGGAATGTAACGTGTTTAGCGAACAATTGACGAATATCGTTAGTATAGGTAAAAAATACGACTGATCATAAACAAATGTTATTATTTCAAAGAAATTGCTTATGTTTCTACAACTTCTTCTTCTACTACTACTGCCAGAAAGATTAATGTTTTAAGCAATCACCATTTCAAATACGTTCCATAACAACAACAAAAAAAATCAAATTGAATAACCAAAGCTTCATATAATACAAAATATGTAGCCAAGTCTCCCTTTCCAATAATAATAATAATATGAAAGTAATAACAGAATTAGAATAGCAATTACGTAAACAATATCTTCCAATTAAGAAAAAAAATAATTGCCACGACGGGATTCGAACTTGCGTCTCTTCCATACGAGTTTCATGCTTTGCCAAAATACCACAAATTTCTCACACAAAAATTAAAAAAAAAAAACATAAACTAGTAGATACGGAGGATAAAAATAAAACTTCCTTTTTCTACAAAGAATGCGAAAATAATATCTGCCGGCTTTTCTTCTTTGGAAATTAGAAGTTATGATGAGGAAGAATAGTAGTAATGTAAATCGGGAGCAGTTAAAAACGATGAGGTAGCATCAACTTAAAGAACGTTTCGTGATATTTTCCTTATCGACGAAGGTCTATATAACTTGTTTTTGAGTTAAACAATGAAATCCCGAGTAAGTCATTGTGACAGTCATAACTAACGTCTCCTCATATGAGCATTAGTATTTTCTATAGTCTTACATGCAACGATTTTAAGTAGCTAATAATTGTAAGATGAAAAGACGCATTAGGTAAGTGATTAGCGTACTGAACTTGTATTCGGCGGACCCAGGTTGAAACCTTTCTAATGTTTCAATTTTGATTTCAATGTATACTCAATGTGACAAGAAAGATCTTCTCCCTTCCAGAAAGAGAAAGATGTTCGAATGAGGAGAATTGGAGGAAATCCCTCAATGAAGGCATTCATTTACAAACTTATTTCCAACAGTTATTCTAGATTTGATATTTTCAGTTACTTTCAAGCATTGACTGATTCATGCGTGGTTAGTATTTTTGTTTCTCTAAACATACATTATATAAAGAAATAATAAATTACATACACAGCAATATTGTGATTAATATGTGTTGTTCTTTCGAAACTACGATCCGAATCATAGAGATTCATCTTAGAATAGAGAAATGTTTCGTTAGTCACCTACTTTAAAATTTTACTAGCATAAACACCTTCATAAGGGCTACCAATTGCTGTCAGTGCACACAAAAGTAACGTATAATTTGGGTTACATCTCTGTAGGCAAATGACCTGGACCCCAAGTAATGGAATTAGAGCACTTAGGAGGGCGGGGTTCTTCTGTGCTTGTGTGCATTACTGCATACCTAGGTTTACAAGTGTAAACGGCATAATGTGATACCATGAACACAGTTGTCGGATTATTTGACTTCAAACAGGAAATTTTTACTGCCACTACAATGTTTCAGTTCAATGCAGTGTTTTCCATTTTCTTCGCCATGTTGGACTCGCCATTTTGAATTTTACACTTCTGTAACCGATTCGTTCATAGCGACCGTGGAATGTTTCTATATACCCTATTTCAGATATACAGAATGTGTCCGCCATTTTGATTTATAAACATTTAATGTCAGATTCGTATTAGCTACCTTTTAAACCTATATACACCACTACTTTTGTAATCGTATCATAGCTTCTTTTTTTGTCCACTTTTTCTGGTGTCTTGGAGCGTCCCTTGCTCGAATATTTAAATGGTCATCACGCACCCTGCAGGCCCCATTGAAGCTAGATATTTCACATGTGAAGGTGAAAAGATATTGCCTTTCCAACCATATATAAAATATTGAGATTCACCCTACCACTTTAATTACTTCCTTGTAAGTGTAAGATGTCCGACTGAGCACAATATTATGCGAAAATAGAAAGAGACATGTCTATATTATGGTTTTTATATATACCATAGAATAAATATTGTACGATAAAATATATTTTTTTCCTCTTTCCATACAACACATCATAAAACCTACTATAACTCTGTTCAAAGGAGCAAGTTCCCTTT
Organism: Thermobia domestica; assembly: GCF_964235325.1. Lineage (NCBI taxonomy): Eukaryota > Metazoa > Arthropoda > Insecta > Zygentoma > Lepismatidae > Thermobia > Thermobia domestica. Next base: position 1,501,470 of record NC_137470.1, on the reverse strand, counting down.
TGAAGTGAGAAAGGTTAACACGTGCCCTCAATACTCGTAATCCTTGATACAATCCCTGGTGAAGCACACAACCTTGGAAAGAAAGTAGTAATATCTCACGTTAAATTGCGATATTAAATTCGCAGTTGTGTGAGCTAGAGGATGATTTCAAAGTGTGGTCTAGAGATGAAAGTCCTTCCCTCTTCAAAAGATACGAAATTTCCCCTGGTGGATATCTCTAATCAGCATTTTCACAGTAATACTTCACCCCTCTCACATAAAATGGTAGTGTAATCTATGAGTTCGCACTACTGCTGAGAAAGGGTGTGTTTGTATAGTCATGCGAACTTAGTGTGCCCATCACGTGTTCGGTAAATTGAACAGCATTTTCTCAAGAAACCTTCACAACTGTACACACCAATTGCGCAAGCGCCAGTGTTTCAGAGCCCATGAGAACAGCAGAGCATATCATTCAAAATATCGTTGTTGCATAAGCAGAAATAACCAATTCCACCATAAAACACAAGTAGCCTAATGCGTTGATAGTCAATATACGAGGGTAATTTAACTCGAAGTGCCAACATAATTGTGGAATGGAATGTAGTGAAAATGAAATGAAATGTTTGAGTTTTACTTCCCACGATTATGCCGGTTAGGCTAAAGGAGACGGTGATGGTGAGAGATGAGTGAAATGGTGGAATGAAGAAAGTGGGAGGAAACGGGAAAACCCCAAAAAAACCACGCACACGTGGAATGTAGTAAATCACTCACCTGAATAAGCTTACAGTGATTTGATGTAGTCTCCGCCAGCCTGTTGAACCCTTCGCTAGATGCCTGGTAACCGTTAAATACCTGTCAAAGCCCCACGTTGTGAGAGGGTGTTGACAGTGCGCCCTAAGGCTCAAACAATGCTGGGAATGTCTCTGAAACGTTTCCCCTGAGAAGTACATTCATTTTCGGGAAAGATCAAACTCGCAGGGACTCATATCCGGGAAGTATGGCGGGTGCTCCAGTACCTCCCAACCCCATTGTCGTGCAGGAGAATTGGTCCAGACTCCAGGAGGTGAGGACCTTAGCGCTGCTATGCTGGTCGCAAATGGCCATTGAGATATGAAGCATAGTATGCAGCCTTGACGGTAACACCCTGCGGAACTTGATGTGGCAGGATAATGCCTTGGTGGTCGTATCTTCACCTTATCATCATCACCTTCAAGTTTGCTGGCTCTTGCCCAAGATTTTTAGGTCGTGGAGATTCTGGGTGTTGACTGACTGACGTTTCAATAAGGCTTGTAGGATCTTCCCCACGTTTCGTCACTTGCAATAATGCGGTGCAAGAAGTCATCACTTTCCTCATTGTAACGCTGAAGGTGTTGGCGCGCACATTTCCACCTATGCCACTTTCAAAATCGGTAAGAGCAATCGGTACCCATGTGGCTCCAATTCTGAGCATTCCAAGATCTTGTGTTAGCATGCGGAACACTGTTCCGCAAGAAATGTTAGGCTCCTGCGCCAATTTACTACATGTCCAGCGCCGATCACCATCAAGCAGTGTCCGTAGTATTACAATACGAATTTCGTCAGTAGCCGTTCCCATATGCCCTGCGCCGTGTGTTTTATTTTTTGAATGTCGTCCCGCCTGAAATGCTGCAACCCATCTTGCCACTGTCCGATACGGTAGAGCAGCTTCACCACAGGCCTATACTAATCCTCTGTGGATCGGCTTAGCATTTTGCCCTCGTGCCACCTGGAATTTGATAAAACACGCAGTTCTGCACACGTGAACACTGCGTTAGGTTGGTATTTCACACAACAATCACTTTAACAATGTCTACTCGCAACATACACGTAATATGGAACCGCAGCAGCGTTGAATTGACCCGTACACATTCACGGAACACACTACGTTCGTCATTTGTATCCAATCGTACAGTGTTACCAGTTCGAGTTAAATGACCCTCGTATATATCAGAAGTTAGCACGAAAGTTATCATGTCATATATAAAAATTTGAAGTATCCAACAGTAAGTGCGCAAACTAATAAAAAAATATTATTCAGACAGGAAGCGTTAATCAGTAACGTGGTGTTTTTTGATCTTCAACTCTGCAAAATGTTATGTCCTAAGATATGTGACTACGTTTATGTAACTTGAAGCGGAAATTGTTGATCATTACAGTAAGGAAAAATTCGAAATACTTGGAGGCATATATGTATATGACGCGTCTCTCTACCCTATATTTGACCAAAATTTACGTTACAGCATGTGTGTAGAAACCCAAAGATGAAATGGTACATTGTCTGTTATGATAAAATACCATCTATAAGGCACAGCAACTGGAAAAATTCTGATTGGACAAGGAGTCAAAGATTACCTATGACAACCCATCCGTACATACCATATATTTTTTTAATAAAAACGAGGCACATGGAACACTGCTAATTAAGACTAAAAAAAATAACGAGAAAGTGTTCCATCACCATATATGAACATTATTTTCTCCGGAAAAAGGCATTAGCATACATGGAAATTAAAAATGCATGAATATATTTCGTTCCAAATACGGCGTACAATTAGCACGAAATAAACAAGTACAATTTTTATGTGTATGGTAGAAATACTGAGCTAATATGTTATTCTTAAACACATATAAATAGTAAATTGATCTATAACCAATCACAGAAAAGAAAATGTTAATTATTCATGCATGGAAATTATTAGATAATTATAGGCATAAGGATAACAAACTAACGTTAGTAATTTATTTATAGCGTTGTTAGAACGGATTGAAAGGAAAATACTACATAAAAGTATAACACAGATGCATATACTATTCATTATATACAGCTACTAACAGCGTAACTGTCACCAAATTTATCACGTAAATAGCAATTTTGCCCTCGTCACCAAAGATGTGTTCGCGGTATCCACAAACAGGAAACTGAAACTTACTTTACAACTTGTAGCATTCTTCCATCTTTTTTCTCTTTCGTACGACGCTTATCAAACAGAAACCAATGGGTGGTATAGAACTAAAGTTAACAGACCCTATTTAAAACCATTTAACTGTGGGTTTTATGAGGCTTAAATTTTTGCTTAATCTCGGAAAGGAAATATGAGAATTGGAGTTAAAACCAAATGATGTCAATCAAGTGTTAGACCTGAACGAATGGTCCTTACAAAAGAAATCTAGACATAATTACGACTACAATAATGCACAGAAGCACTTTTTGGCATGAAAGAAAATTATACTTGAAGATTGAAGGTAAAACTGAAGGAAAGAAATACACACAAGTCATTGGTTTCAAAAATTGAATTTAAATCACGTTAATAAATTTCTCTTCATTTGAGGAAAAGTTATACTGAATACGTTCACATGGTTATTGTCGTTTGGTTTTTGAGGTCCACGTAGATGGCGTACGTCATTGGTGTGAGAGATCTGGAATCTATTCCCAGCAGGATATTATATGGTTCGGATATAGAGTTAGGCTGATGGTCCATGTCACATATACCCTCGCTGCTCAACCGGACGCTAAACTCGAAATCTAATCCAATACAGTCATCGTTAGACCCATTGATCGTGTTTACAGAAGGACAGTTTCTCTCGGTTAACCTCATATGTTGGTACATTGTTTCATTACACTTTGATCCATTGCTTTGAAACATAAAACAGTGCAGTGAAACCAGAATCATCATATTTTTCCACATATAAGATACATAATGAAACTACAAAACAATTGTTCCAGAACCTAATGTGCATGAAAGAAATAACAATACTTCAGCTACTTTTATGTTATCGAATGGTTTACATTTTCTTCCAGACGCGCATGAGCAACAGATGTTCAAACGAGTTTTACTAACATTATCAGATTAAGCATACAAATATCGGAAAAGTATTTTTGACTTAATCTGAAACAGACAAAGAATTCTTTAAACATCTAAGTGCTTCTGAAATGTAAGTGTACCTTAGTAGTTGTTTAAAATAATGTATTTTTGCCTTTTGAGTGAAAGATTGTGTGTAATTACTCTCAGTAAAAGTGGGGAATCAAGTTGGAGAATTACAAATGAAACTACAATAAAGAAAAATTTGCAAGACATCTATTAACCTGTATTCCACCATACATTCACACTTTAGCATTATTGCTGAAGAAGTATGCAAACTTACTGATGAACTATTATGCACTTCAGTGTTGGTTTGGTTTTATGTGTGACGTAAATTTTGGTCAAATAAGGGAGAACACGGTGAGTGTCTTACACAGAGATGTTTCCGATTACTTTGTCTTACTTCTTACTGTAGAGATCAACAACATCCTCGCACCCAGTTCCACATATATCTTATGGCTTTTTTTTTCACAATTGGGGATCAAAAGTCACCACGTCTTGCCTTGAACTTCCTGTCTAACCAGACAAATCTTTTTCCTTACTTTTGTTTGACCGCTTACTGCTGAATTTTGATACTTATGGCGTGAGAAATTTTGTGCTTCCGCTCTAAAGTGTGGCCTCAAGAAAAGTCAAACATTTCTCAGGCGAATGAAAAGGAATTGATCTAATGCAAACGTGTGCTGTAAGTACATGGCAACGATTCCAGTCCAGTATCATCACAAATATCGGTGTAAAAATAGTACTGCTACTAATAGCGGTGCAAAGCCATACGATGAGGCCCGCCATCATATGTTGCGCACTAAACAAATACTTCTTATTCCACATAGAATTTCAGAATACTTTTATTAAGTTGTCTTTGTACCTGACAGGTGTTTATACCTTGTTTAAATTAATGCTGAGTGAAAGTTTTATGTGCAAGCACCTGTTTATAAGAAGAATCGCTCTTTACATTACTCAAAAGCATGTGAGTATAATCCTAACACTCAAGGTTTGGAGCAAGGAGGAGGTTTAAAGGAATTTGCCGTTACGTTTGAACACTTACTTCAAGGCTACGCATATGTTTCTTTATGTGTTCAAATATTTGCAATTTCAATAACTCAGTTTAAGCTAAACGAAAAACCTACTATTGCAGCTGTTGAAAAAACATTTATACAAGATATTTTTGAAAAAATAACAGCATTTATACGTACCTGAGGGTCTGAGCATTGCTACTTGCTTTTCGATTACTCTCTTGAACGTCCCTTTCGTTATCTTTTTTACCTCTAATAGTGGCAGATTCTTCCGAATTGTCTGTACGATCGGTGGATATTGGCTTCATATTGCTGTAAAAACCTTTGGGGTTTACATCAGCTGTTGATAAACGCTTGACCAAACATATTGCTTTCGAAGTTAGTTTCCAATCTGATATTGTTTCATCTTCATTACTTTTTGATGCGATATTCTCTCCTTCCGTCGCATCTTTTCGTTCCTCACAATCTGTACGTATTTTTAGGTGATCTTTATGGTCATTGGTGTTACTAGTACACAGTTTATAATTACATTCTTCAGGTGACTCGATTTCTGTTTTTATTTCAATTTTATCCGGAATATTTTGTCTCCTCATTTCAACTTTATTACAAGCAAGATCTAAATAATGTAAATCCATTTTGCTATCACAAGATGTGTTGACGTTGGAGATTTGAAACCTTCAGCATTTCATTCTCAAGAGAAACAAAGAAATCTGAAAGCAATAAGAAAAATATAGGTCGTTTTAATTAAATTTATAAGCTGGCCGGGGGAAGAAAATGGTAAGTGCAACTTCTTGAGAAATTGAATTAGTGGGTGAAATGGTTTGGCATTAGACAAGGAATGTAAAAGATATTGAAACTAGTATTTTAAATATCGAAATTTTGCTACTAGGGATATTAAATACTGATATAACTAAATATTGAAAATACAGAATCATACCGAACTATCGAAATACTCATACTGTAAACACACCCATGCAATATATTACAATATTGCCTTTTTTATATACCTAAGTACATTTTATCAAAGTACGATACTTGCTTTTTTGTTCTTAAATAAAGCTACAAGTTCGCAACGTACGACCAGTGTTCCATAAGAAGAGACAACGCCAAAACTAAAATTTCCTCTGCTACATTACTAATTTTGATTTCATAAATAAAATGTAAAATGTAATGTTATACCAATTTTCCACTTAAAAAGCGATAACATTTCAAAGGCGCAGTGTAATATTTTAAAGAAAGATTTACTCGTTCTTCCCAGTTTTTCATCTTTCCTTAAGTACCTGTAGCGCTAGAAAATTCTAGTTAATTTTATTTTGTAGCGGTTGCTGCGAATTTTAATTTGATGATCTTGCTTAGCACTATTTGATAGTCATTGGATTTTCTTCTAGCATGTTTGGGTTGTATTGGTGTTTGGCGTCCATTGTAGCACCAATGTTATATGAAACAAGGACATACTAGTTAATGTTGGAAATGAACCGGTCTTTTTGTGGAAAAGGTCCACAGGCTAACCACAGAGCATCTAGAGAGTGCTTATACAAAGGAGTAGTGGGGAATGTACTTACTTAATGTTTTATAGAGCAGCGCATGTATACCTTAAATTTACGAAAGAACAATCCCTTAACAAGTTACATACGCTATATTTGACTGAAATATTTTATTAAAAAATATCCGCTCTCATGGTAGGAAAACTTTCTAACCCTAATGGTACCTAACGTAATCCAATTGATCTGCATTAATGAGCAAAATGTTTAGGGCAGTAGCTGTACACACCGAAATCAAAAATGTTAGTAAATATACAAATAAAGGAAGTTGTTTTCTCTAAATAACATCGAGCCTTTGTACGTCAGAATTCGGAGTACGTTAATTGTGATTAGAAAATATTATGGAAATATTATAAATATTACGCTTGCTCTTTTAACGCGTGCCTTCATAATCTGCTTTTGCTGTACTTGCAAGCGATACCGGTACTTTAGATCATTCGCAGATCGTCATTACATCACTGGTCGTTCATTGGCAATTGTCTTCCAGCCAGCGTAAAACGCTCGAGTCAAGCTTAAGTAGAACGCTGAATGCAAGGTTGCTCTCAGGTCACTTCATTACTGTAATCCATGCGTCATGCTCTTGCTAATCTCGAATGCAAGTTTACAGCAAGCAAATTGCAACTTGTCTCTGCTACTAGGGTCACATCTTCTGAACCGAATTCTCTGAGTTTCTGACAGGTCGTCAGTCTCCCTGGCAACAGCAGTTGGTGGTGCAAAATGCTCCTTCAATTCCACCAAACGCACAATTAATCTACCGGCGCGGAGTGTAGGCTTTGCAAAAGATTATAGAACTTCTGCTCGATTCGACTTCAATCTCTCCTATACATTGGTGTTGTTTGTTATATACTTTCACCGCTCGTAATCAACCGCTTCAGAAATGACTAGAATTCGCTTTACTTAAGCAAGATTCTCAAATAGAAACTTAATCACAATATGCCACCCAAGTGTCGAGCTCTTGTTGAGTTGATTTTGAGTTTAACGTCCCGTTCAGCAGCTAGGCTATGTGTGACGTGGACGTACTGATTAACATAGAATCCAAAACACATTACTTCCCGCCGTAAATCACTCTCCTTTTCTACCCAGATTTATCCAAACGCTTTAATTATGTTTGGGGATAGATGTTAGGTAATTGGCGATGTCATTACTGCTAATATGTCGAACTTGTCCCGCGACTTTTGCCGAAATATCATTCATTCTCTCTGTGATTGGTCGCTGACCGCGAGTAGCATCCTGGACATCAAAATTTCTAGAGCGAAAGCGACTGAACTATGTTTTGGCTTCTATTTTTTATAACATATCTTGTTAGTAAACAAGACTAATCTCTTAGCATGCCTGCGCAGCATTTACATCTTAATCGCAATAAAATCGAAAGATGTAGTGCAGCTTTGCGACTAGATCATTCATTTTCACGGCATAATATTTTACGTCTGAATGCGAGAATTTCAATACGGTTTACATCTACTAGCTTCAACTGTCTGCTAACGAATGCTTTTAAGCCTTACCGGCTGAGACTCATATAATCTAAGATTTGGGATGATCACGCCATCTTTTGTGCACAAGGCTCACTACTTTTGAATTACCGAATAATCAAAAAATGCTCATACTGTATCCTAGAACTTGAGATTCATAACAGCAAACTGGTTTAGGTTTTCCCTTGGTCTCTTATCAATGCATTTTCTACTACTATACCGCTCGTGAAAACGTTTCTATGAGGTTTATCCATCTATAAAGATATGTGCTTTAATATCAGGCTTTTGTAGAGAGACGTCAGACCAATTCACTCTTTATTAAAATTATTTTGGTACTAGGTCACATGGAAAGTAGTTATATGGCAGAGATGTACTTCATATTTCAAGTAATTATTCATTCATGTAGCCACGATGATTATAAAATGTAAAAAGAATGTAATTATGTACTTGCAAATATACACATATTCCTTGCATTTTTGTTAAAGACGAACTCACACTTAAGGGTAAGAAATTATACCTTGATTTTCCATCCTTATAAAAATTTGGTGGGCCTTCTTCACAGGATCATTTATCGTTATTGCATTCAGTGCACAGATAAATCGTTTTTTTTTTTTAAAAAAAAAAACATTTTACATACTTCATATTTGAGATATCAAACTGAAGTCCCTTTCATTATTTATAGATTCATATCCATTCTAAATACCTTTTGAATAAGAAAATGGTCAATTCTAAATAATCATATACGTACGCCTACCTACAAACAGTGTATCACTTTCTCGGATCATAGACTTGATTTAGTTGTGCTCTGAAAGTTTCATAATGTTCGTAAGAGATCACCAAACAATTAATAATAATAATAATAATAATAATAATAATAATAATAATAATAATAATAATAATAATAATAATAATAATTTCTTCCGGAACATATCATAATGATGCTTTTGTTTCTTAGCACACATTTGTAACAAAGTTAAATGATGCCACCAGATAAGTCATTGCTTATCTCTTGATGTTTTCTACTCTCTTATTTTCTTGAGTACTGGTACTGTGCATTTATTGCGTACAAATTTTTATTATGCATACATACGTACTTAGCTATACAGTGTGAAGGCATCAACTCCGAAAATCCCGCACAAGACTTTGGAATATGGCCACATTTTTTTGACAAAAATCTAATCCAGTTTAGAGCAAAGGGAATTTGAAGACCTGAGCTCGCTTTTAATCTTGGGAGTAGGTTACTAGAAAATGGTAGGTTGCGTGAAAATGAAAAAGAGTCTGAGAAACATTCGCATACCCTGTGCTAGGTGGTCCCTGCAAGTACCTTTGCTTTACAATGGTATAGGAATGCATGTCACTGCCTCAAAGTTTTTTATGATAACAGATGACACGCATACTTAAAATGAAGATGTAGGGGTCAAATATGTGGAAAATTTCCAGGTGAAATCTGTAACGCTACAACAAAAAAAACTGTTGCAGAATAGTTAATCCAATGAGGCGACACAGCGAAAAGGTAATACCGAAGAATTCACACAGCAAATATGAACACTATGTACAGAATAGCCTTCAAAGAAGAAGCAATTGTGGACTGCCAAGAATGAAGGTGTTTTTCTTTCTTTTCGGACGTGCTGTTTCTACCTTTAGGGTTACAACGCGAAACGTGCCAAGTTAGGAAGGAAAAGCAATATTAAGAGAAATTATGTATCTCACCTGTAAAGATAGAAACGGTTCATTGCTTACAATTGTAGTCATAACTTGAATGTAGAGGCCACCTTAAACAAATTAGTAAGTCTTTTCCGACCGCGTCTGCATGTACGCGAATACACAAACCGCAAACGTTCCTCTTATCTACGGAAAAACGCGTTTGTTCATAACACCCCAGTGAAATTCATACAACTGTTTTAAGGTATTTGCATCAAATTTTGTCAGAAAACTGTTATGGGTTAACAGATATTTTGGCGGATCTACTTGAGAAAATTAAAAGATTAATTGGAGAATTTAGTTTGATTTTTAAACAAGAGTAAATAAAATCAGATGAACGGAATAGTTGAATTTAAGAAAATAGTTGTTGTTTTTAGTTGGTTTTGATGTTGCAAACAGCACTATATATGAAGGTGGAAGGGACTATTTGGGTAGAAGTACACTTGCGATTTGTCAGAAAGGCGGTGTGGAAATGTTGCGTAAATGACAATATAGTTACTGAATATTCTCGAGTTGTACAAAAAGAAGGAGTGTCTGTTGTTTAGATTTTCTGAAAAGCATGCTCTACTAAACATGCGAACAGTTTGTAGTAAGAATGGAAACAAAATTGCGGGAAAGAAGAGGAACATCTAACCAAATCTATTCTAACCTAATTTAGCACATTTTAGTACTATTTGGATTGTATTCAGTATCTCTTTCAACGCTGTTCAACACATAAGCCATACATAAAGTGTTTTTCTACTATCCTCGTATATACGTATACCTACCGCCGTTGACGCAATCGTTATCGTTCGGGACTTCGTGCTGCACTCCTGCCTGACTCGGTATGAGAGTACTCTTGCTTTATAGTGGGCATCAAGCACAAGTTGGTTCGTGTTTTATGCATTAGGCCTAGCTTCTATGCCATGCGTCTATACTTTACTTCGAACAATAATCACTACCGCCAAATGGGGTGAATAGAAACATGGAGGTGAATAGAAACAAAACTCCCAGATTAGTTTTGGATTTATCGGGACGATAAATTAATCAAGAAAACTGAATTATCTTAACATAGTCTTATACAGCTAAAGTGTTCAGAAAAGAGACAAAATGTTTTACTGAGTTGGGAACACTGAGGTAGACGACAGTAGCATTAACGTATTACTGAAATCTTACAAGGCACTTTAGCCCTCCTCAAACTTTCTTTGTAAGTATGACATTTTCATATTTGTTGCATTTGAACATATGCCTATTTTGTAGTTTGTTGTTTTATGTACTGACGTTCATAGTAAAAGTTTTCCTTTTGTAAATTATTTTTAATCAAAATTTAACTTTACTGGGTTATTGTTATGATTTTTAATTAGCGGAGTGAATAGAAACACTTCTGGAGGAGTGGAATATTCTTGAGAAGCGAAAAAAAGGACCTGATAGGAAAGAATCACCAATCTCTAAGAACAAATTTCCCAGTCTTCTGAAAAAAAAATGAAGAAGGAAAATATCAGGGCTGGATTTGGAAAGTGTGGATTTTTTTCCCTTTGTCCATACCAAATACTGAGGATGCTGCCAAAAAGAGACAATGGACGAGAAGAAACAAAACATCAAAAGACATCTCAGACTGTAAACCGTTCTCTTATGGATCTTCTCAAGAGCATGAGAGATGAAAAAATTAAACAAGGGAAGAAGAGAGTACGAATAGATGTTCCTGGTAAGAGTTTTGGTTTCTTTTCTGAAAATGATACATTTTCATCAAATCACAACGAAACTCAACCTACCCTTATATTGTCGGAAGAGGAGAAAGACAACATTCCAGACGATCAAGAACTAGATGATGGTTTTCTAAAGCTGGTGAAGGTTTGTTGTGGTAAAGGTTTATGAGAAGCTAAAACTCGATAAGACTATTCACTACTCAAGTGCGAAAATGTGAACATGATGGATTTGTGGAAGTGTTTTATAAGGGAGCACATAAACAATAAAATTTTCAGAAATTTCTGAAGAATCGTTCTTACTACATGAGGATATTGTTACGAAACTGTTGGGTTTTATTAGGAGTTCGTCAGCACGCTTTAAGTATATGATAAGTTTCAGGCTCCTTCGTGGCTAAGCGGTTAGCGTACGCGCCTTTGGTGTGGGAGACCCGGGTTCGATTCCTCGCGAGAGCTCATGTGGTTCTGATTCCACGTTAATCAGTAGGTCCACGTCTCATGTAGCCTCGCTGCTGAACGGGACGTTAACCTCAAAATCAACTCAACTCATGGTAAGTTTCCCTGGTGATTTCAGTGGTTTAAATCTTATTAAAATATCATCAAATCTGTATGGTCGTTTGTACCTATATTGTGCATTGTATTGTTTTATAAGTTTGTAGCTTATGTAATACTGGTCTTATTGAACTTATATCTTGTAGGTATCAAATAAATAGTTCGTCTCAACAAATACACTGTTTCTTTTAACCTTTCCAATAGTATAAAAGAAACAACAATGAAAATAGTCATTGTTTCTATTCACCCCTACCCATGGGGTGAATAGAAACATTAAGAAAAATCAAGGTGAAGAAAAGTGGAGTTGATAAATTAATATGATGTTTACTGAACTTCATTAGCATATTAAGACCCTTTTTGGGAATAATGTGATACGCGAAATCTTAAACATCACCAGACTTATAACTCATATAGCCAAAAATGTGTTTCTATTCACCCCATTTGACGGTACCAACTGAGCCAAGGTCACAACCTAGTATTTTGGGTGAAAAACTAAATAATAATCCCTTTTATTTCTCATTTTCGTGAGATCCGGCGATCAAGTAGTAATGCCATAGCTATAAAACTTGTACTCTCCCAAAGTTAACCTTCAACTTAAAATGCAATTTATTTTATATAATACGATCCCCGGAATTATTAGCAGACGATTTCCTAACAAAAAGACACTGCATATAGGATTTGTTTCTATGGGTGAATTTATTGTAAATCTGCACCCTCACGTATGTGCTCCCTGAATAACTTCACTAGTTTTCCTTTATGATTTAGATCTTATATATATATATATATAAAAAAATAAACAAAACAAAATACTGTATTCTAAATCTCCAGCATTTATTTTTTTTTTCTTATTTCTTGGTACATATTAATTTTTCAAAAACTTGATGAAAATTTCTTTCGTTTGTTGAATGTGACAAGCATTTTATCATTGTAGTTGCCTCGTGCGATGTTTGCACTTTAACAGAGTACAACTAAGCTTCGGAGAGTTACCTTTATTTATTTATTTATTTATTTATTTATTTCAAATCTTAGGTCGAGATGTAGCTAGACCATCAAACCCCCGCAGTGTTAACAGTACCTGATCACCTTGGAAGCTTTGTGCAATGCGTAGTGAAAAGGAAGGTTGGGGTATCCTACACGTACAATTGGTCTATTGGACCCCTACGGAATCAACTTCCTTAAACGATTTGGAAGTAATGCTCCATATTTCATAATTTTATAGTTTTAAAAAGATCAAGAGAAACACCTACGTATTTCTCCTTACTACCTAAACTAGTATGCACAATTTCTAGAAAATTATTATATATTGCATTTTTAATGCAGAGGTATTTCACACATTTCAATGGTTTGAGTCAGCTTCTGTATGCTGTACAACAAAACTACCAGCAACAAACTAATTACTAGCGAATTTGAATTTAAGGAAATTAATTGAGGGAACGGACAGAATGGCAGGAGGGCAAAATGGTAGAGGACGAAATGGCAGGAGGACATAAAGGCAGAAAATATAATTTGAATTCTCGGGTTTTATACTATTTTGCTTCTTACTGGGTAAATGAAGATTTCAACTTAAATTTTCGATTTATTCATTATGTTCCTAAATTCGAACTGCTAATAATACTTCAATTCTGAGATTTCTGATGTCGTAAGAATTGAGAGAGTGCCACCAAGATTTCCGCCGGAAGTTTGGAATGCTCATGAGGCAACTCTGTCTAACAATTCTCGCACAAATAACTTATGTGAGGGGTGGAATCAGGCCCATAGTTACGGGGGGGCTAGGGCGGGCTCAGCCCCCCTAAATTTTTTGCAGCCCCCTAACTAAAATCATAGTTCGAATTAACGGGGGATGCGGGGGAAATTCCCCTTCGGTAAAAATTTATGTCCGGCTCGTATTACAGAAGTAACATAAATTTTCGCTTTCTACATTTACAGCAACAATACATGAGCATCCCCCTCTCGTTCGAAAGTTCAATTCGAACACTGACTGAAATGTTTGAAGAAATTGTATTTCCAAATGTATTCAAATTTACTTTTATTATCCTCATTTAAAATATTGGCCTATTTATGCGCTACGCTTCTTTGAATTGCTAATATTTATTTGAGGGTGAGTCTGTTTATACCGGGTGCACCATTTATAATGTCCCAACTTTATAACAGAGGAACCAAGAGAGAGAGAGAAGCGAAACTTTGCACAAAGCAACAACAGGAAGGGGGACATCTATCGATGTATTGGGTAGCATCACCAGGTGAACAGTGTTGCCAACCCAATATAAAGTTATGATTTTTTTAAATGGAATGACCTAAATTTAATTTCATAATTCGAATCCGCAACGAAAACAAAGACGAAGAGATGGCACTCGTAGATCAGTGTTGCATACTTTTTGAGAAATATTGTAAAACATATGTCAAATTTAAACGCCTTTAACATACACAAGGAATGAAGTAGTAACTATTTGTGCACATTAAAGGAAATACTGGGAAGAACTCTTCAAAATGACTTCAAGTTTAGAAGGATCAGTTAAACAGTGTTGCCACAACAGAAGAGAGAAAAGTTGAATTTGGAAATAATGCAATAACTTGAAAAAGGTCCCTAGTAGAGTATGGTTTAAAATTCATAGAGCAAACCAGTATGTCTTAAGGAGCATTGTCACGTTTATTTGAGATCGATAAGTCAAGTACTTACCAAGATATTCGGTACTCTGTAAAAGCTGAGAATTTTGTGCTGTACAAGATGGTAACGCTGTTTCAAAATTCCCTTTTTTCCCTCAGCGTTAGAGAAATCGTGAAGAAATGTTTAAAACGAAATAAAACATTGATCAATGGACATACAATGAAATGAAACCCATTTGAGTTCTTGAAGGGACTAATAAACTTAATGTGGATGTAAATTATTCTTGAGTTATTAATACGAATTCACATTTCAACAAGATGGTAGAAATACGTTTACGAGAGTTATCTAATAGCTATTTCGTGCGATGAATATACTTATTCTCGTGCAACTTTAGGGGAGTAATATCGAAACAATTCAATATTATCTGTAAATATTACCGACTTGTTACTATTTCTTTTTTAAACACGAATCAATGAAATAAGTAACAGTTTGTTCCAATAGAAGCAATACAAAGGATGATTTGCAAGCACAATTTCTTTGGCTGTTTTGTAGCTGGTGGGTGTAGCCAAGCGGTGTAACCATGATAATTACTCACTTTCTTAGTTTGCACGTCTAAGGAGATCATTCGGAAGCAATGTTCAAGAAATTGTACATACAAGAAATGCAAGAAGTCATTATAACTGCTATGCCGATGATCACTAACAAAATGTTAAATATTGCTTTGCGTTGACGCAATCCATATCGGAATAGTTCCCCAAGTCTCTGGCATTACCAATCAGGTCACAAAACAAATTTCTTTGTGTGGTATTATTTGTACACATGTACTCTCACTTAGGAACTTAAAATTTTAAAGTCATTGGCCTTAACTTAGTATTTTTTTTATTTATTATTATTTTGCTATAAGCTTAAATCTCTACAAAGGTTAGCTGTATGAGTTGTAGCCTATATTAACCAATGTAATAGGCATTTTTTTCTGGAAATGCCTAATTATATGTACCATAAAATTCGTATATTTTTTAAATTTCTACTTTGCCGCCAACTTGTCAAACTGTACGTTATCTTCTGTATTTATCAGCTCACTTATTGAATGCATAGTTACAAATCATCGAATAAGTTTGAAACGCGCTACTGCCTTTCATGTGAAGCTCGACATAATATTTTAAGTACATTTTTAGGAATATTTCTCGTGCAGCTTTACTTTTGCCGCACAACTCGAAATAATTGCTCAAAAATTACAAGTATTTCACAAATTCCTTCTTATTGTTTACTAAATGATTTGCGCTGGCCGACATGGAAACTTATCAAATGGAATAGTTAAATTTCAAGGGGACCATCATAATCAATTGTTGAATAATTCAAATTCTTCTAAGATTTGCGCGTAAATACGGCGTCCGGGTGTATGCATAGAAACTGCAATGCAAAAAACAAGAAACAATTTGTGCTAGTAGGCCACTTAAAAAGCACGAATGTTATCTCACCGAGTCACAGCAGGGCGAAGCTGAAGGACGCGAGCTCTAGAGAGGGGGTGCGTCAGCGAAGATTGGTATATGCAAAAATAAAGATAGTGAAATGAGTGGGTTTTGGTAATGATATGAGTTTCAATAATACTTGTCACGGTTTCATACTTGTAGCATTCCACTTGTAAACATAAAATACAACTTCTGTACACTGTGCACAAATACAGCACCGGTGGAAAATAGTTTCTATTACAACCATCATTTATATGCATTCACTTATTTTATCCGTAGTAAAGTACTCGGAAGCTTTTACACTATACTCTGCGTCATCCGAATCGGCGTGTGGCATCAACCAATAAACTCACAGTGCGCTGTTACTAAACCTTCAGGGAAGAATCAAATTATTCATAATTCATTTTGTTCGTATTTGTGGACAACTATGAATGATTAGGTTCCTCCCTGAAGGTATAGTAACGCCAATTGAGGGACGCGGACTATGGTAACCTACACATGTAAACATAAAATACAGGTGTATTACTTTGTATTTAACTTTATCGCTTGCAGATTTTTTTTATGTCTTTTCATGCGAAGTACGGAATTTTACATTTAATCTTTCAAAATTTGGTGCCCCAAAAGTAAAAAAGCACCATATTTACTATAAATTCAAAGGTAAATAAGTTGACCAAAATGCAAGTAGTAAGAATGATGTAATGTACTATACGCTGGCTCACGCACAACAATGCATGATATGTTTGACTTTTGTAATATAGTGCTGATGGGGTTCATTAAAATTTTACTTAGGTGTTTTTTTTTTTTTTTTTGTTCCTTGTACATAAAATATGAGTCAGGATACGTACGTTGGCTTTGGTTAGCTTAGCTTAGTATACATTTGGTAAACTCCTTCTATAATACTGCAGCAAACGTAAAAATTTGTGAATTGTGCATTAATATCACAAAAATCATAGGTTTTCTCTTACATACACAACTGCTAGGTCGTAATTAATGATGTTTCATACGGCTTCATTCTGCAGTGGATTGTGTTAACGAAATGTAAAGTAAGACTTTTTTTTACGATTCTCGGTATGCAATTATAATTATTTATTACATTGTTTGTGTTCGTTTGCGAACATTATTACGAAATTCGACTCATATACTGTTATTTAGCGTGGCACATAGACTGTTATTTGGTACCAATAGCTTCTAATGTTTGCATTTAGTGTTTAGATGTACCGTTACGTACAATATTATGTCCTAGCAACTGTTCGGAATATTTTTTGCAATATCTTGTACGGCAGTCATTTCAAAAGTTCTGCACACTGAAAGATGTTATGCAAGCTAATAATTTATTGTACAAAATACCTTTACAGGCCGTCATACAATCTCCATACTTGTTTATGACAGCTTCCCAACATTTGGCAAATTCTGTATTCTGGATATTGCACCTTCATTGTTGAGGTGTTTGATCACTCGGGTCACCTCACTGAAAGCTTCGTCAATCTAATCTAAACGTTTTCCACAGAGTAGTTCTTTTAATTTGGGAAACAAATCAAAGTCTGGTGGGGTCAAATAAGGACTATATTGGGAAGGGAAGTATTTCCCATCCATACTTGTTAATTGTCACCCTTGCTTGTAGAGCAGTATGCGGCCTTGCATTAGCGTTCTGAATGAGGACACCAGATACAAGCATGTCGGGATTTCTTTCAATAATTTTCGGGCACAAAACATTTTGCAGAAACAGCTTGTAGTATACGCCTGGTGTAGACGTCCCCTGTGACTCTATTGTAGCTATCTGTCCATTCGTATCATACGCGAAGATAATCGTGAGCTAAACGTTTGGTTGTTGCTAGCGGAATTTCTTCGAGCGTGAAGAGTCTGAACTGTTTTATTGTGATGACTGAAACTTCAATTCTGGTTCAAACTCTCGTATCCAGGTTTCATCAATTGCAACAGTCGTTTGGAAAAACTGATCTCCTTCTGTTTGATAACGTTGAAGCAATTTTTCTGCGATTCTTTTGCAACATGCTTTCTGCTCTTTACTCAGATCATGCGGAACCCATCTCATCTTCATCTTCAGCTTCTCAGTAATAATTCTGTAAAGTGAAGTGACAGATATTTTGGCCTCATATGCAATTTTCTTACATGTTTTCGTCGACCCTCTCTCAAAATGTCATTCACAATAATCTCAGGAGTGTAGTCTGTTGCAGTTGATGGTCTTTCACTTCTTGGGGTGTCCGCAGTGCTTACACGACCTTCACGGAAACGAGCTGATCACCGAAATACAGTGCTATTATCCACTACACTATTTCGACAAAACTCCCGCAAAGTATTGTAAATTTCAGGTGGATTCTTTCCATATAGAGTTTCGATGTTGATATAGGAACGCTTATCATCATGTGTAACCCAATTTCAAGCAGGTTCACCACTGAATTTCTCAGAACACAGCTAAGCAAACGAGAAAACATAGAAACAATCATCAAGCCCAAACTCTGACCCACAACTGACCTAAAAGTGAACTTGATCAAACCACTCAAACGGTCGTGCATAGCCTGTGTGCAAGACTTTTGAAATGACCCTCGTATTTATACCTGGACCCTCTCATTTTGTAACGGTTTGCAATACAAAGCGAAAATAAGCATTTTGATTTTACTTTTGGTGACGTGTTTGTTTTCTACGGACACAGTCCCACGTAGCATGAGGATGGTGTTTGTCTCTCTCCCATGTTTTCTTTTACGCGCATATACACTGTCGCTGACAGGCCTCCTCTATACGAACAAAAATCCGTGTGAGTTTCCAACTTCGTTCTGTTCAAATAGATGAAATGATAATTTCTAGTGACCACCATGCAGAGGTTTGTACGTATTTTTCCGAGAATAATCGCTTTTCAGACATATCATTTTGCAGTATATCATAAATCTATGTTCAATTATTGTGAACCATTGTACAAAAAACAAAAGATTTTGATTGAATTATAATAGGAAAGTTGTGTGGTTATGCCTTCTTAAACTGCGAGGGCACGGTTGCTCAGTGGTACAGCACTTACCTCTGGTGCGTGTGGTCCCTGATACGATCTCCGATCCACTAAGTTTGTGGTGGATAACATCGTGTCCATGGGGTTGTCAGGTACTCTCATTTTCTCTCACATTCTCATCCCATTAATTCTTCTATCATCAGTCACTTGCCTTAATCATTGTTGCCCTTAGCCTAAATGGCATAAACGTGGGACGTTATACAGAAAGTTAACCTGCGCTAAGGAATACGATCTCGTATATAATTTGCAGAAAAACTATGGAATATTCTTTACACAGTATGTTTACACTATTTTGTTTACAACTTATCCACCTTTGCTAACGCGCCTGGTCCCTATAGATACCTTGAATTTCCATTATTTTGGCCCTGTCCTGACTTGGTTAGATACTTCCTTGCTTTTTGTGGCCATCCAGCACAGATTGAACCTACTGTACTCGTTTACTCGTCAACTCAGTACGGATCAAACCTTTCATGGTCCCACCAGGTTCTCCCTTTCTTAACCGATCACATACATTTCTTGTTATTGATGGCCACTTAACAGCGGTTGTTTGGTATTTGTTCCACTATAGCTTTTATGGCATATTTCTACGTGCTGTACTTTTACTCATCACGTTTGAGTTCTCATAAAAGAATCGGCATCTATGAATCCATAAATGCAACTCACTTCTTAAAAAGCAATATTTATACATTATTTGTAGTTAATTTTGTGGTGAATGAAATACAAAATAAGTTGTGTATGGTCCCCTAAAATCGGATAGTACGTATAAATATTGGATGATTTGAAAACTTTTGCTACCATTTAAGAGAACTTAGCCTATGTATTTTCAATTCAAAATTTACAACTATTAATATCTACGTTTTATTGTCTTTTCTAACTTATATTCAGGAGAAAGAAATTAAATTAAAGACATATATGTTTATGATGATCAAGAAACAATTATTCGTAACATACATTACAAAATTCATGAAACAGAAAACATATTCTGTTTAATTATTTTAAACAGTTTACTTTAATTCGGCATGTCACAGAATATAACTTGTTTCACAGATTACACCTTTATTTCTCCCACGCAGAGGGAAAAAAGGGAATTTTGAAACAGCGTTACCATCTTGTATAGCTCAAAATTCTCAGCTTTTACAGAGTACCGAATATCTTGGTAAGTACTTGACTTATCGATCTCAAATAAACGTGACAATGCTCCTTATGACATACTGATTTGCTCTATACATTTTAAATTGTATTGTACTAGGGATCTTTTTCAAGTTATTGCATTATTTCCAAATTCAACTTTTCTCTCTTCTGTTGTGGCAACACTGTTTAACTGATCCTTCTAAACTTGAAGTCATTTTAAAGAGTTCTTCCCAGTCTTTCCTTTAATGTGCACAAATAATTACTACTTCATTTCTTGTATGTGTTAAAGGCGTTTAAATTTGACATATGTTTTACAATATTTCTCAAAAAGTATGCAACACTGATCTACGAGTGCCATCTCTTTCATCTTTGTTTTCGTTGCTGATTCGAATCATGAAATTAAATTTAGGTCATTCCATTTAAAAAATCATAACTTTATATTGGGTTGGCAACACTGTTCACCTGGTGATGCTACCCAATACATCGATAGATGTCCCCCTTCCTGTAGTTGCTTTGTGCAAAGTTTCGCTTCTCTCTCTCTCTTGGTTCCTCTGTTATAAAGTTGGGACATTATAAATGGTGCACCCTATATATATATATATATATATATATATATATATATATATATATATATATATATATATATATATTCATCCTCACGGCATTGTCAAGGCTCTATATTTGTATTTTACATTTAAAGTTGCAACCGGGTGTCTCTGACTTCCGTATTCGGTAGCCCGATCATCACCCCTGTTCTTCGCGCGCAGAGTCATTGGAAGAACTGAAAACGTACTCTGTACACAAAGAGTTTATGGTTGTGAACTCGGAAAGCCTGGTACTTCTGCTTGTCAAGGTCAAAAAGTGGGAGAAAAAATGATGTGTAGAATGTAAAGAGGGTGCAACAGTGTCTGATGCTTGTAAGGGAACATATTCATTTGTAGTTCGTGCACATTCCGCCTGTAGCGCTACTGTGGCACAACGTATATTGTAACTGTATAACTCTTGTACATCGCTAGTAGGTCTATTCGCGTTAGTAACGACCGAAACTATGTTGTCAGCTCTGACTGCGATAAGGCACTGTCGTGCTGCTTTTGCTTTTCTTTTTTCCCCTTTTTCATTTGTGAGACGCCAAACATGTTGTTTTTGCTTGTTGCACGCGCTGAACGGGTTCCTGCGAGCGAAGTATTTAAGAAGTTGACTACATATTCTTGTTTGCGATAGTTTTAAATTGGTTAACTGTTGTAAAATATACGAAAATAAAGCTGTACTTGTTAAGGTATATTAGTCGACGACGTAGCTACTGACAGTGTTGATTACAGATTTTCTCGAGGAAGAATTTAATTACAGTAGAGGTGAAAAGGAGACGTCCATTTAGACAGCCCCCCCCCCTTATCAGACTCAATCGGAAATGGTCTCAATGTGCAGGCGAATTTTTCGTTTGTACACACTTAGGGGCGCCGTCAGAACGAAAACAAAGTGGGGGCTGTCTAAATGGTAGTCCCCCACTATGTACAATTGAATCAGAAATTGTCGCAATCGTTTGTACATCGTTCGTACAGAAATCTGCAAGCAAAATTTTCGTTTTTAGACAATTAGGGGCGTCGCCAGAACGAAAAAAGTGGGGGACTGTCTAAATGTTAGCCCCCCCAAAATGTCCAATTCAATCACAAATTATCGCAATCGTTTCTACACCTTTTGTACAGAAATGTGCAGGCAAAAGTTTTGTTTGTACACAATTAGGGGCGCCGCCAGAACGAAAACAAAGTGCGGGCTGTCTAAATGGTAGCCCCCCCCCCACCATGTCCAATTCAATCACAAATTGTCGCAATCGTTCCTACATCGTTTGTACAGAAATGTGCAGGCGAAATTTTTGTTTGTACACAATTAGGGGCGCCGCCAGAACGAAATCAAAGTGGGGTCTATCTAAATGGTATTCTCTTCCACCATGTCCAATTTAATCACAAATTGTCGCAAGCATTCCTACATGGTTTGTACAGAACTGTGCAGGCGAGATTTTCGTTTGTACGAAATTAATGGCGTCGCCAGAACGAAAAAAAATGTGGGGGCTGTCTAAGTGGTAGCACCCCACCATATCCAATTCAATCACAATTTGTCGCATTCGTTTCTACATCGTTTGTACAGAAATGTGCAGGCCAAATTTTCGTTTGTACACAATTAGGGGCGCCGCCAGAACGAAAACAAAGTGGGGGCTGTTTAAGTGGTAGCACTTCACCATGTCAAATTCAAGCAAAAATTGTCGCAATCGTTTCTACATCATTTGTACAAGAATGTGCAGGCGAAATTTTTGCTTGTACATAAATGGGAGCGCCGTAAAAACTGAAACAAATTGGGGACTGTCTAAGTGATAGCCCCCCCCAAATGTCCAATTCAATCACAAATTGTCGCAATCGTTTCCACATCGTTTCTACAGAAATGTGAAGGCTAAATTTTCGTTTGTACATAATTAAGGGTGCCGCCAGATCGAAAAAAAGTGGGGGTCTGTCTAAGAGATAGCCCCCCCCACCATGTCCAATTCAATCACAAATTGTCGCAATCGTTTCTACATCGTTTGTACAGAAATGTGCATGCGAAATTTTCGTTTGTACATAATTAGGGGCGCCGCCAGGGCGAAAACAAAGTGGGGGACTTTCTAAGTGATAGCCCAATCACCATGTTCAATTCAATCACAAATTGTCGCAATCGTTTGTGCATCGTTTGTACAGAAATATGCAGGCGAAATTTTCATTTGTACGTAATTAGGGGGCGACGGCAGAACGAAAACAAAGTGGGGGGCTGTCTAAATGGTAGCCCCCCACCATGTGCAATTGAACCACAAATTGTCGCAATCGTTTGAATATAGTTATAGAGAAATGTGCAGGCGAGATTTTCGTTTGTACCAGGGCCGGCGCTAGAAGTTTTGCCGCCCTGGGCGGTTCTTTCACATGCCGCCCTTTTATTGTTTTCTTTCTCAAATTTTGCCGCCCCTGTATTCTTTTCTTTTTCAAATTTTGCCGCCCATCAGACTTGCCGCCCCGGGTGGTGGCACGGCTCGACCCCCCCGCGCTCCGGCCCTGGTTTGTACACAATTAGGGGCACCGCCAGAACGAAAACAAAGTGGGGCTGTCTAAATGGTAGCCCTCCCACCATGTTCAATTCAACCACAAACTGTCGCACTTGTTTGTACGCCTTTGTACATAAATGTGCAGCTGAAATTTTCATTTGCACATAAATGTGGCCCCGCGAAAACGATAACAAACTATGGGCTCTCTAATTGATAGCCCTCTCACCATGTCGAATTCAACCACAAACTGTCGCTCTTGTTTATCTCGGTTTTGTACAGAAATTTGCAGGCGAAATTTTCGTTTGTACACAATTGCGAGCGCGCCAAAACGATAACAAAGTATAGGCTGCCTAATTGGTAGCACCTCCCTACTCCGATTCAAAAGAAAATTATCTTAATTGTTTGTACATCGTTTGAGCAGTAATACGCAGGCGAAAGTTTTTTTTCTACGCTATCAGGTGCGTGGACAGAACGAAAAAAAAAGGAGTTGTCTAAGTGCTAGCCCCACCATGTTCGATTGAACCACAAATTGTCGCGATCGTTTATACATCGTTTGTGCAGAAATGTGCAAGTAAAATTTTCGTTTGTATTAAATAATATACGGATGTGAGTATTTTTAATATCTGCGATCAACGTTAACCGGTTTGAATAACGGTTGCTGAGTTTGAAAATGGTACCTATTACACTAGTCGAAAAAAAATCTTTTTCTCTGGCACACGGAAGAAAATACCTGATTCTAATAGACCTTTTCACGTAGAATTCGAATCTGCAATCAGTTTTTCTCTATCACCCTCAGTTTTTCCGTGACAGAGGTGTTTTCGGAAAATTTCCCCTCAAATTTCTTTTCTTTTTCTTTTTTCTTTTTCTAAAAACCATTTTCACACTTGTACCTTGGGTACGTTAGGTATATAAACACACAAATTATATTGTATGTTAGCTTGATTTGTACTTAGTAAGCCCTCTAAGTAGCATTATTCTATCTAGAGAAATAAACATATTTATATAAAAATATGCTATGTGTACTGTTCATTTTACAATATTCATTATTGCAGATAAAATTACATATAACTTCCATTACAATATAAGCACGCTTTATATCTTATTGGATTTGAAATAAAACATATTTTCAATGATGTATACACCGTGTCAGCATTTTATATCTACTTAATAAATAATACAATAGAAGTGAGTGGTATCTTCTTAATAAATGGACACTTACTTACCTCAACTAATATGGTTTAGTTGTTTACTTTCTTCTGTGTTTGGTTTCTAGAACATCTCTTTTAAGTGTCCAACAGTAATCAGCTAGCATTTTTGAACTTCACCGTCACTGGTATCTCTTCTCCATGGAGGAATTGTCCTGATGAAAATGTTCCCCATACTCATCACTAACAGCACCAAAGTTTTCAGGAAAGAAATGCAGGTGGGAGTCTAGAAAGTGAACTTTAAGTGACATGTTGCAACCCATTTCATTGAATGATTGCCGGAAATCACTCACAATTTCACGGTAATTTGGGGCTTTCTTGTTTCCTAAAAATTCTCTGTTAAACATTTAAATGGACACCAAGCTACTTTCTCAACCAGAGTTAAGAGATCCTCAAATTTTTGGTCACGAATCAAACATCTTATTTGGGTGTCTGCAAAACTCCCTAGCTTCACTAACCCGAGGAATTTTTTCCTTGAGGTAACAAGATCCTGCATTACTTTTGTCCATTGCCCTAACAAAGTTTTTGAAGAGCCCCAACTTTATGTGAAGAGGAGGTAGAATTATCTAATCAGGGCTCACCAGTGAGGAATAAACAGCATTCTTCTGTCCAGGAGTTAATACATGCGTTGGCCATTCCTTCTTGATGTAATGTTCCGCTTTGTTCCTGCTGTCCCATTCGCAGAGGAAACAACATTTCCTATAACCAAGCTGCAAACCCATTAACAAAGAAATGGCGTAAATCACAGCAAACGGTCCACTTGTATTTCTCATACTGAATGTTTTCTAACACTATTTCGATGTTTTCATAGGTTTCCTTCATATTAGTTGCATAAGCCAAAGGCACTGAAGGAAATTTGTTGCCATTGTGCAAAAGGACAGCCTTAAAACTAGTTTTCGAAGAGTCAATAAGCAATCTCCACTCTGTACTTATGTGCATGTTCAAGTGTATCCATCACAGCACAGACATTATTACAATACACTAAATCATTTTCTTGAGAATAATAGTTTTGAAACTCTGTATGAAGGTTTCGAAAAATACATACTTTAGTGTCACGATGGAGCAGATTCCAGCCTTAAGTTTAGTATCAAGAAGTTCTGTCTGTGTCTTGGAGAGTTTTAAATCCCGTACGAGGTCATTTAGTTCACCCGGAGTTATCAGATGGGGATCCAATGTAGATGTGCTTCCTACATAAGTAGGATCATCATCTTCATTTGGAACTTCAATAGTTGCCTCAAGTACGTAATCCTCATTTACCGTAAGATGAGGAAGAGGTACTGGTACAGGTAATTCTGCACTGTGTGGAACTGGCCTAATTGCTTATGGCAAATTAGGGTACTGTACTGTGTGGTTAGATTTACTGCTTATTTCTTTTATCTGTGTCATACAAAAGTAGCAGTCTGAAGAATGATCTTTTGGTTCCCTCCAGATCATCGGTACTGCGAAGTTCATGTTTCGTCCACCATTTGCCCACCCAGTCAGACGTTTCACGTAAGTACAACAAATGCAGTGAGGAACCCAGTTCTTATCTTGGTCTCCTACACAGCAACCAAAATATAACTGATAACACTTCCTCACAAGTGGAGTAAAACATCGACGTTGTGATTTAAATATCAGCTCCCCACATACATAACAGAAATTGTCCGGTTTATTACACACTTCCTCGACATCTTGTATCCTGTAACGTATCACACACACACACACACACACACACACACACACACACACACACACACACACAGGAATCTACACTCCATCAAATTCCCACAAAATCCCTCTAGAAATTTCCTCATACAAAAATGGTGACATGGTGAACACATCATTGAAAATGTTTTATTGGAAGTCCAGTGAGGTATAAACCGTGGTATATTGTAATTTTCGTGGAAATTATATGTGTTGAAGACCCCACCCGTGACCCGAATTGACTGACCCGACCGACAACCCGACCAGAGCTGACCCGATTGGCCCGACCCAAAGTGACCCGAGTGAACCAACCCGAAGTGACCTAACCCGACAACCGACCCGAGTGACCTGACCTTACAATCTAATCAGTTTGAGAGAGCTAGAACCTTACAAAACTGCCACCAGAAAAAAAAATGCTGACCAATTCTTATGCATAAACCATTGTTTCGGCTTTTTTATTTGTAGTATAATTATCCTCCTCCTCCTCCTCAGTGTTCTGCCATTAATGACAGGCCAGTTTCTGTGAACTAGGTAAGAAGCTTCCATTTTTGCGATTTCCCGCTAATATCTGCCTCGCAACCCAACATAAAGTACCACCCTCCTTATTACAATCTATCAATTGCTACCTTCTTACACACTCTCGCTCTCCTGATATCACCCCCTTTACTACATCTCTCAGAATGCAATCCCTTAGCAAGATCGAAACTTGTGATCCGTCCATTTTTTCGCTTCCTTATATCGTCTAATATTGCTCTCGTCTCTTGCATTTTTTTCAGCATTTCCTAATTCGTTTTCCTCTCTACCCTGCTAACCTTCTTTATTTTACTCCACACCCAAATTTCCAATGTTAAAATTTAGGCATTCAACTTCGAAAATCAAAATAAAATTTGACTGAGTTCTGAAGACAAGTTCTGAAGGCTAAAAGAATAAAAGTTCTGAAGACAACATTATTTTCTAGTAAGGAATGTATATAGAACTTCTTTTAATATTGTTTGCTGTGTAACAAACAACAATTTCATCACATTAACATTCCGATTTTTCTATTTAAAAACAGCGTTGCTGTCTGATAGAATCATAAGGAACTAATTGCACTGAAATATCATTCTGTAGGGAATTACCTTTTATTTTTTCTTGATTAATTTATCTAGGAGATATTTGCAACGTTATATAAAATTAGCAAGTATTTTATTGCGGAGAAAGTCAAATCACTACCCCAGCAATAATAATAATAATAATAATAATAATAATAATAATAATAATAATAATAATAATAATAATAATAATCTGAAGGTGACCAAGAAAGGTCTGTCTCTTTGTAGAGGTCTGTGTTCAATTGGCCCTCACACCGTGAGTTGAATGCGAATGGATATAAGGTGAAGGTCAGTTGTTGGACGAGACGAGACGAGACAGAATTTTCATGAAAGGGTACGAGATGATACAGAGCTCTTTCAATAGAAACATATGCAGTTTTCCAGACGAGACTACCTTCACGACACATTTTCGAAACGAGAATGCCCCAAACCAGGTCTCGTGAGCAACACTAGTAAGTATATCCAACATACTACTTGGTTGTGGCTGTTCAGATACACCGTGAACGTGCGTAAGGACTGAGTGAACATGGGGCCTTCACAGAGCGTCATAAGGGCTTGTTTGCTGTACGAGTTCAAATTGCTGCTCCGCGGAGCGGAAGATATGACAGGCCTTTGGTGAGGGTGTCGTGACTACGCGGAGAGTGCAGTGGTATGACGGTTTAAGGACGGTGACGAAACACTCGAAGACGCACCACGTGCCGGAAGACAAACAGATGTTCAAAATAAAGATCTTCGGGCAGCAATTGAGGCGAAGACAGACATGTGAGGAACTGGTACTACCTTTCAGTGTAAGTGGAGAAACCATTCGGCACCACCACCATCAACTTGGGAAGCACTGCAAGCTGGGTTGATAGGTCCTACATGATTTGACTTGGAGCCAGAAAGCAACGCGAGCAGACACCTGTGTTTCTTTGGTGTCTCTTCTGAGGAAGGAGCAATTTCTGAACAGGGTGTTGACATGTGATGGGAAGTGGGTCCTGTACGAAGCTCCACGGCGCCGTCATTGTTGGTTAGCATCCCATGAAACGGTTCAAAAACAGCCCAAGCCAGCACTACGCCAGAATAAGGTTCTCCTGTGCATTTTGTGGACTGTTCGAGGCATCGTCCATCGGGAACTGCTACCAGCTGGTCAGATCATCAATGCAACTGTGTACTGTCTGGATCCAGCAGTTCTGAATCGCAAAGGGGTCCTCTTGTTACAAGGCAACGCTAAGCCCCACGTGGCTAAAATGACCCAGTACATCATTCTACGCCTTGGATGGAAAACACTATTGGATCCGCCATACTCCACGTTGTACCGTCCGATTATCACCTGTTCCATTCCTTGAACAATCACCTTAGAGAACGCCAATTCAAACAGCTAGTAGAGGTTCAATATGCACTTGATACCTTCTTCACTTCACGTCCCACCAAGTTGGACTGCGATGGAATCCATGGCCTTCCAGAACGTTTTCAGAAGGTCGTCGAGGCTGATGGAGACGATTTTTGATATTCCAGGTACGTCTTAGGTTACATACCAATGTTCGAAGGTGTTGGTGAAAAGGCAGCGGAACTTTCTTGGGCACTCTTAAAGTTATAATAATAATAATAATAATAATAATAATAATAATAATAATAATAATAACAATGTGTCCTGCCCAAAGGCAGATGTTTGACCCGAAGGTCCATGGGTATTGATTCCAGCTCGTACCAAGTAAGTTTTCTGGTGGACAAACCCCATGTGCATGGGTTTTCTCGGTGTTCTCCCATTTCCTCCCACTTTCTTCATTCAACCACTTCAATTATTTCTCATCATCACTGTCTCTCTTAGCGTTGGTGCATAACGTGGGACGTTAACTAGATATTTCCTTTCAATTTCACTTAATGTGACATTTAACTTGACATAGAAACGCAGAAAGGAAAAAAGTCAGTAGTAATATTAATTACAATTACAATACCAATTAGTTAATATAGGGTAAAATTAAAATTTTATTACTATTTCACCTTCAATTAGTCACATTTATCATTCATTCACCAACTTCGAATTGAATTCCACAACAAAGCTCTTTATAGTATTCCGTATAGAAAATAAGTGAAGAATGTGACGACCCGACCCGAGTGACCCGACACGAGCTAACCCGACTGACCCGACCCGACAACCCGACCCGTTTGAGAGCACTATCAGAGGGGTACTATTTACAGTACAATTTATTTTGTATGGTTTAGCGTACTTTAAGGCTACCATACTTTTTGAAAACAGAAAAAACGGGACATCTTACAAATTAGTAGTAAATATTGCATTTTGTATTAATTTTATCTTTCGAATTTTACTACAGTATCGCACTAGTTATACAACTTAAAATAATGTATTAATATAGTCCATACTCAGTGGCGTATTTAGGGGGAGGGCTTCCGGGCTCAAGCCCCCCACCGAAATCTTACTTACTATAGTAAAGTATATGAAGTATCTTGCAGAATTTTCATATTTTCAGGCAAAGCACCCCCGGAAGTTAGCAAAGCCCCTCCCGAAACAAAATCGTAAATACGCCACTGTCCATACTTAATCAACAGTGCTAAAAATTATTATAGAAGCTAGAAGCTGTTATACAATATAAACGCAATCAGTGAACATACAATATTTAGGCAAAAATTACATTTTCAATATTATTACGCATACCACCTTTACATGCTCTACATGTCTATAAAGAAAAATATCCAGATTTATGAAGTTGTTTCAAAATTTCAATAGGCTGATTTATTTTTGTTAACCTAAAATGCGAACTAAAAGAAAGCAATTTGCATAATTGTTTTTCTGAAGCAGAAAAAAAATGTGTTTTCGGGGCTGGTCTGCAACGTCACAAGAATTTGTTGCCACCTCGGGGTATACATTCTTACTTTTAGTGATAAGAGTGCTACTTAGGAGGATTTAAACATTGCATGTTATATCCGGGGAAGCAACGATTGCAATAATAATAAAGATTAGAATGCAATTGTTCCTATAGTATTGTCGGAATTGAAAGCAAAAGGAATAAGTCGATTTTATTATCTTTTCAGAAATTTTGATATGTAATTAATAATAATAATAATAAAGAAAAAACAGGACAAGAAGGAAAATTTCTGCACACCGGGACAAATTTTAAGAAACCGGGGCGTATGGTAGCCTTACATACTTATTTGCATGCGGAGTGTCAGTACGGAGCCACTACGTAGCAGAGTTGAAACAAAACCTCGTAAATAGGTTGCCAACTCAGGAAAACAAAATTACCGGCACACCCTCAAAATTCTCTGTACAAATGAGAAACTGAAGACTGTATTGATCGTTATTGTATTTACCAGCAATTGCCACTTGTTTAAAATTATCGAAACAGATGAATAATACTGGATATTAATCTTTATGTAACAATAGTTGATTCATAAAATGAAATTTATTCTATAAACTTCACTTCAAACAAAGGAAATTGCTTTAAAAAGTCATTTTCTACTCTCAATAAATGAATAAAATTCTTTTACAATAAAATATAAGTGTTATCAAATTTGTTATGTTAAATAAAAAAAACTGCCATACGTTAAAAAAATATCGATAATGTATAATACAACGGAAATTTGTGTTTGTAAAGGCACTGTTGAAAAATTTCGATGTTCAATGTTATATTCTGGATTGCAGATTCCAAAATACCGGTCAGAAGGAGTCTAATAAGAAGTTTGTACCGGTCACCGGCCTTAATCAAAATTACAGCAAATACCGGCCAGTTAGCAACTCTACTCGTAAATCAGAATGCTGAATGCACCAAAATACTTCACCATGCATTCTATAGTTTCTGCAAAATGAGTTTAATGAAGATGATCAAATAAAATACTGTGTTATAATTTTCCCTTTAACAGTCTACTTTGTGAATTTGTTATATCTTCCACTTATCAATTTCCTGTACGAGATGAGAATAACGGTTTCTGCGCAAGATAGAAAGAAAAAAATACATTTTTCTCATAAGGATTCAGTTCACGTAAGAAATAATGAATAAGTTTAATAATAAGAGCCGAGGAGTGAAAAACTAACTCAGCAATAATGATTGTAAGTATAAATATAAATATAAAAAAACAAAAAAAAAAACATTTAATTCCATCATCGTTAGGATAAGATCAATATAGTGAATTACACGATAGTGTGAACAAACCAAACCACACAATAGTGTGAACAAAGTCCTGTTAGAAAAATACTCCATAAATGTGACACATTTTTTAATGCTTCTACCATTTATACAATCCCTCACATTGTTTTCGTTCTGGCGGCGCCCCTAATAGAGTACAAACGAAAATTTCGCCTGCACATTTCTGTGCAAATGATGTACAAGCGATTGATATAATTTGTGATTGAAGTGGATATGGTGGGGGCTACCATTTAGACAGCCCCACTTTGTTTTCGTTCTGGCGGCGCCATTAATTGTGTACAAACGAAAATTACGCATGCATATTTCTGTACAAACGATGTACAAACGATTACGAAACTTTGTGATTCAATTGGACATGTTGGTGGGAAGCTACCACTTAGAGAGCCCCCAGTTTGTTTTCGTTCTGGCGGCGCCCCTAATTGTGTACAAACGAAAATTTTGCCTGCACATTTCTGTAAAAACGACGTACAAACGATTGCGACAATTTGTGATTGAATTGGACATGGTCGGGGGCTACCACTTGGACAGCCCCACTTAGTTTTCGTTCTGGCGGCGCCCCTAATTGTGTACAAACAAACATTTCGCCTGCTCGTTTCTGTACAAACGAAGTACAAACGATTCCGACAATTTGTGATTCAATTGGACATGGTGGGGAGGTATTACTTAGAAATCACCCTACTTTGTTTTCGTTCTGGCGGCGTCCCTAATTGTGTACAAACAAACATTTCGCCTGCATTTCATGTACAAACGACGTACAGACGAATGCGACTATTTCTGATTGAATTGGACATGGTCGGGGGCTACCACTTAGACAGCCACCACTTTGTTTTCGTTCTGGCGGCGCCCCTAATTGTGAACAAACAAACATTTCGCCTGCCCGTTTCTGTACAAACGAAGTACAAACGATTGCGATAATTTGTGATTGAATTGGACATGGTGGGGGGCTACCACTTAGACAGCCCCCTTTTTTCTGTTCTGGCGGCGCCCCTAATTGCGTACAAACGAAACTTTTGCCTGCACATTTCTGTACACACGAAGTAGAAACGATTGCGATAATTTGTGATAGAATACAACATGTTGGTTTGGGGCTACCAGTTAGACAGTCCCCCACTTTGTTTTCGTTCTAGCGGCGCCCCTAATTGTGTACGAACATACATTTTGCCTGCACATTTCTGTACAAACGAAGTACAAACGATTGTGACAATTTGTGATTCAATTGGACATGATGGGGGGGGCTACCACTTAGACAGCCCCCCAATTTGTTTTCGTTCTGGCGGCGCCCCTAAGTTTGTTCAAACAAACATTTCGCCTGCACATTTCTGTACAAACGATGCACAAACGAATGCAACAACTTGTTATTGAATTGGACATGGTGGGGGTTACCACTTAGACAGCCCCCATTTTCTTCTGTTCTGGCGGCGCCCTTAATTATGTACAAACGAAAATTTCGCGTGCACATTTCTGTACAAACGAAGTACAAACGATTGCGACAATTTGTGATTGAATAGGACAAGGTCGGGGGCTACCACTTAGACAGCCCCCAATTTTTTTTTTCGTTCTGGCGGCGCCCCTAATTTCGTGCGAACATACATTTCGCCTGCACATTTCTGTACAAATGAAGTACAAACAATTGCGACAATTTGTGATTCAATTAGATATGGTGGGGGGGGCTACCAGTTACACAGCCCCCATTTTTTTCTGTTCTGGCGGCGCCCCTAATTGTGTACAAACAAAAATTTCGCCTGCACGTTTCTGTACAAACGAAGTACAAACGATTGCTATAATTTGTGATTGAATAGGACATGTTGGTGGGGGGCTACCAGTTAGACAGCCCCCAATTTGTTTTCGTTCTGGCGTCGCCCCTAATAGTGTACAAACGAAAATTTGGCCTGCACATTTCTGTACAAACAATGTACAAACGATTGCGATACTTTGTGATTCAATTGGACATCGTGGGGGGAGCTACCACTCAGACAGCTCCCCACTTTGTTTTCGTTCTGGCGGCGCCCCTAAGTTTGTTCAAACAAACATTTCGCCTGCACATTTCTGTACAAACGATGCACAAACGAATGCGATAACTTGTGATTGAATTGGACATGGTGGGGGGGGGCTACAACTTAGACAGCCCCCATTTTTTTTCTGTTCTGGCGGCGCCCTTAATTATGTACAAACGAAAATTTCGGGTGCACATTTCTGTACAAACGGAGTACAAACGATTGCGATAATTTGTGATTGAATAGGACATGGTCGGGGGCTACCACTTAGACAGCTCCCAATTTTTTTCGTTCTGGCGGCGCCCCTAATTGCGTGCGAACATACATTTCGCCTGCACATTTCTGTACAAACGAAGTACAAACAATTGCGGCAATTTGTGATTCAATTGGACATGGTGGGGGGCTACCACTTAGACCGCCCCCATTTTTTCTGTTCTGGCGGCGCCCCTAATTGTGTACAAACGAAAATTTCGCCTGCACATTTCTGTACAAACGAAGTACAAACGATTGCGATAATTAGTGATTGAATAGAACATGTTGGTGGGGGGGGCTACCAGTTAAACAGCCCCAATTATTTTCGTTCTGGCGGCGCCCCTAATAGTGTACAAACGAAAATTTGGCCTGTACATTTCTGTACAAACAATGTCCAAACGATTGCGGCAATTTGTGATTTAATTGTACATGGTAGGGGCTACCATTTAGGGGAACTCCCTCGAGAGTAATCACTCTACTTATTTATTGCAAAAAGCAGAATTTAAAAATTCGCATTCGTCCAAAGTTATCGTGTGAAGTAACAGCCGTTTGTATGTACGTACTAATATTGATAAGTTCCACTACGCGATCCCAATTAATAGTTCATATACCCGCGCCACACACACACACACACTAGCATTTGTACACACGAAAGTATACCTGGTAGTATCCACACGCTTACGCCGGAAACTAGAAACAAACAAACAAACACACACACACACACACACACACACACACACACACACACACACACAGGGAGACAGAGAGAGAAAGAGAATATCTTGTTGTACCTTTATACTGAATGCACCATTACTCACAAAATCTGTTAAAAAAGAAAAAAGTTGTAAATGAAACTTTCAAAGATTGGTACCACTGTTGCGTGTCACACATGAGATTTTCCATAATGATTGATTCGTAATATGATGTATATGGGTTTCTTAATGGTAGTATAACAAAATGCCTTCAAATTGACCACTAAATAAAAAGTGAAATTTATTTCTCAAATTTTGTAAAATCGAAGTCGGTGGGCATTAAGGGAACAGTCTACAATAACAATATATGCAAATAAATATTAATATACTTCACGTTTTCCAGTGGGTGCAAGAAAGCTTCGAATAGTATTTGTTGCCAGAAGCATTAGCTGATGTAAATATATATATATATATATATATATATATATATATATATATATATATATATATATATATATATATAATGCTCCATGTGCAAACGACCTTCGCTGCAGGAGAAAAATAATTTATGGTTATTCTATCGGCAAACATGTATTTGTGTTCAGAAACAACATACTTTCACCTTAATCTGCGGACGAAGAGTTTACTTCTTCCTGTTCTTTTTGGAATTTGTAACTGAAAACATCCTTTTGCTGTGAGTCATTGGCTATCGGTTAATATGCGAGAGATTGAAAAGACAGCATCCCTCAACAGGGGGTCGCAACTGTTTCGCTCTAATAATCACACAGGTGTATTGGTTTATTTTGTGTATATTGGACACGGAGAGAGAGAGGAGTGGGGGATTTTGACTATGTTTTATGTCACGTGATAACGGAGTAAGAAAAGTTTCCTTTTCTGAATTGTATTTACTCTTGTTGTGTTGTGAGTTGAACATGGTTGTAATTGAAAGTTGGTCGATGCTGGTTTCTGAAGATGCACCGAAGTTCACTTGAAGAATGAGAATTGTAGTGTAGCAGCAACTTGACTATTTGTTAAATAACTTAGAATAATATATCTTTAAACTAAAGATAAGTTCGATTCACTTAATCTTTATCGGGGGTAAATAATTAGATACTTATATTAAAATAATTTAATAATTGTTGCCAATTTTTGGTGCCGAAAGCCTAATCATGCAAAGTTATATTTTGTAAATGAATACCTTGCAATATTCTGGTATGTAAACAAAAAATGCAGCGGACTA